>NW_020800448.1:0-52595 GCF_003590095.1 Trichoplusia ni | reverse complement strand
TCGTAGCCACAGAACATTATCTACAAGTTCTACAGGTCTTATACCTCTGGAGGCGCAATCTGCAGGATTCTGACTTGAAGGTATGTGTGCCCATTGAGATGCGTCTAATGTTGTAAGAATTTCAGAAACTCTGTTAGCTATGAAGGTTTTCCAATAACTAGGATGTTTGTTCAACCACGCAAGAACGACCGTTGAATCTGTCCATGCCCGCAAGTTAGCCTTTGGGATATTCAAAACTTCTGCCATCTCAACCAGCAAACGTGTCACTAATACTGCGCCACACAACTCCAGGCGCGGTATGCTTATTTGTTTTATAGGTGCGACTCGTGTTTTAGCCGCTACTAGTGAAACGAGCACGTTACCATTGACATCCACTCTACGTAAATAAACTGCTGCCGAATATGCCACCTTCGAAGCATCGGAAAAGCCGTATAAGTCTACTGTGATATCACTCGCCTTTGTTCCTAGCCATCTAGGAATTTTGAACTCCGTAAGTTGGGACAGCTCATTACAGTAAGTATGCCATTCATCTAATAATTGGTTTGGAATTTCTTCATCCCAGCTTATTCCCGCTAACCACAGCTTTTGGATAAATACCTTTGCTGTAATCAACGCCGGTGCTAACCAACCCAATGGATCAAACAACCGTGATATATTAGAAATTACTGATCTTTTTGTTTCAGGTCCAGTGGTCTTCGTAAGCTTCACCGAGTATTGAAAGATATCGTCTCTACGGTTCCAGGTAAGTCCTAAAATCTTCATTATATAGTCTAGTTTAATTTCCAAATTTTGTTCTAAATCTTGTTCTTTATTTTCTAAATTAATTTCTTTTATTATCCTTTCATCATTACTAGTCCATTTCTGCAATTTGAATCCACCTTTGTTTAGCAACATGTTTATTTCTTTAAATAACTTAATACCATCTTCTACCGTTTCGCAACCACTCATAAGGTCATCCATATAAAAGTCTTCAAGGATTTTTTTTGCAGCTTCTGGATAGTTATCTCCTTCATCAAGTGCCACCTGCTGCAGTGCTTTGACTGCTAAATATGGGGCTGAAGCTGTTCCAAATGTGACAGTGAGGAGCTGGTATTCTTGCACCGAATCTTCCGGCTTATCTCTCCATAATATTCGCTGAAACACTGTATCATCATCATGGACTCGCACTTGTCGATACATTTTTATGATATCAGCCGCTAAGCAAATAGGATGTATTCTCCATCGTATAATTAGATGTCGCAATTCAGGTTGTAACTGTGGACCAATCAATAATGTGTCGTTCAATGATACGCCATTTAAACCTTTACACGACGCATCAAAGACGACTCTCACCTTTGTGGTGGACTTGTCCTCTCGTATGACCGCATGATGGGGAAGGTAAACAGATTCAGACTGCTTATCATCATTCTCTGGAACAGGAATCATGTGACCTAAATGTAAGTACTCTTTTATAACATCTGTATATCTTTTCTTCATTTCTTCATTTTTATGTAACTTTCTTTCTAACGATTTTAATCTATTTTCAGCTATCTCCCTAGATCTACCATATTTACACGCAGGATCAGCTTCGCGAAAAGGTAATCGGACCACGTAACGCCCATCAGGTGCTCTACGCGTTGTACTATTAAAATATTCTTCACATTTCTGTTGTTCTTCAGTTAACATTTTTTGTGAAATTGAAGAATAATCAGACTCCAATTCCCAAAACCTTTTCAGAACTTCGTCTTCATTAACAGTAGCATTCATAACTACAAGCTTATTTTCTGTATTATCAGTTTGTTTATTAGATACCAATCCCGACAGTATCCAGCCGAGAGAGGTGCATTGAGCTACTGGAGTGCCGCTAACTCCCTTCAAAAGTCCTTGTTGTATGATCTGACAGTAAATTTCAGCACCTAATAAAATGTGAATTTTATTAGGTCTATTGTACTGGGGATCAGCTAGTGTAATCGTATGCAAATCCAACTCTTGCAACTCACTTATTTTCATACGTGGGAGAAGAGTGGTTATCGATTTCAGTACATACGCTCTGACTATAATTTCAAAAGACGGATCAACTCTCGATTGAATCTTCAGAGACACTACTGACCTTGAGGTGACTGTGCTATCTGAACCAACACCTGAAATAGAACTATTTGCGTGAACCTTTTTTAGGCCCAACGTTTGTACTGTGGCCTCCGTTATAAAGGAAGCCTGTGAGCCTTGATCAATCAAAGCTCTGATGACCTGTTTGCCTCCAAATTTCGACTCAGCATTGACAAGCGCGGTGGCTAACAATACTTGACTACAATTTCCTGACGAAAAACATGAGACAATTGGTGAAGTGTCCTTTGATGACGATCCCGCCACTGGTGGAGACGGGTTGACCTTTGTGACCTGATCATTGCTATTATTTTGTGCAACAGTAGTTGCTGAGCTGTTGTTTGGGTGCAGAAGTGAGTGATGACGACGATTACAAAGACGACAATTCATGGTTTTTTGGCACTGTTTTACCGAATGATTACTACCCAAGCAGTTAAAACAAATGTGGTTTTTCATAACAAAGTCATGCTTTTGATCATAATCAATTTTTGCAAACTTTTTACAAAAGCAAAGTTTGTGATAATCTGAACAATATTCACAAGTGATAGCTTGATTTGAAACATGAAACACCTTTGGCTTATTAAAATGACCTTTTGTTTGTGACGTAGTTGAAGGAACTGATTTTGATTTAGGCTCAATGAACTCTAATGCTCGAAAACGACTTTCTAAGAATTTAGAAAACTGATCAAAGGTTGGTAACTCGTTCGAGTGATCACTTGTGACATGTAGCTCCCATTGCTTCCTCGTATCTGGATCTAATTTATAAGTAACAATGTGAATTATAATAATATCCCATGAGCTCACATCAATTTCTAAATTTTTCAATGCATGCAAGCACTCTGTTGTCGTGTCCAACAACTCCTTCAATGTTGAAGCTGACTCAACATTCGAATTACGTTGACTAAATAGTCTTTTCAAAATACAGTTCGACAAATATCGTTTGTTATTATATCTCGACTCTAACTGCGTCCAACACTGATTATAATTAGCTGCTGCTATAGGTACAAACTTAATCAATTGTTCTGCTTCTCCTGTAAGATGAGCCTTTAAATAATGTAATTTTTGTACTGAATCTAAAGATTGGTTACTGTGCACTAAGGAAATAAATAAATCACGAAAAGATGTCCATTCCGAATATTTCCCGGAGAAAGAAGGTATCGTTATTTTTGGTAATCTTACAGAAGAATTAGATGACATAGGTACAGAATTATCTTGGGTGTTCTTACAGACTGGAGTGTCACTGCGTGGAGCGGGATATTTACTTAATGCGATCTTAAGTTCAGACTTATAATTAATTTTTTATTTATTTATTTATTTATTTTATTTATTTATTTATTTATATTAATATAAATTTCTTCTGTTGCCTCGTAAACCTCACTCACAATACATTCTAAAGATGTAACAGTTGCACTATCCAGTTCCAAGATTTCATAATGGTTTTTACAAAACGCTTGCCAATCTTTTTCTAATTTCTCTAATCTCGCATCAATGTACTGATAACAGAGACGATCCTTAGGAGTCTTCTTAAAATTACATCTTGACTTTTCAATAATAGAATTTAAATTGCTTTGTAAATTGGCGTATTTTTCCATGTTTGAATTAAAAATTGACTTAGTATAATTTGCAACACGTGTACTCTATACAGTAAAATCTTGAAAATTTTACAAGTGTTTGACAATGTTTGAACTCTGAGCGAAATCGGGCATAGATTCCACGTTCCCTCGTTTTTTCGCTTATTATTCTAAGTCCTTAAATTTAATGCACTAATTTTTCTAAGTCCCACATTCATGTAGTAAACGACTAAGTTAATGGAATGTGCGGAATTTTGCAAAGTATTTGAACTATTTGAACTATTTCTTCACTGCTACAAGTGTAACACAAAATGTACTCACAGTTTATCTTCGTCACTCACACAAACACCTGATCTGCGGACACGTCACGACGTACGCCGCCACTGAAGTCACGATGCACACCAACACTGACGTCTTGATGCACACCAACACTGACGTCACGATGCTCTGCTGATGACGATGCTCTGCTTGACAGTGCTTCCTCTTCTCAGGGCCGATGGTATCTCCTTCCTCAGGAAACCACTTCCAACACCTGAGTTGCGAACCACAACCCCTTCAGTGTTCCCTAACAACTGCCGCGGTGTACTAAGGCAAAAACTCCACCGCACCAGTACTCCCTAAGCTAATTCGAATATTCAATTCGACTCGACGGACCAAATGTATTTGGGATGATCTAGCTAACCAAGAAAGGGTTGAATAACACTCTCAAGTATGTCAACGAAAAGTTTATTAGTTATCAAAATCGTATTCGGGTCATTAAACGGCGGAAAATCTTAACACCGCCATTCACGATTTAAAAAAAAATGTACAGCGCCATCTATCAATTTAAGCGTCAACTAACTGCTCGACAGTCTGACATACACTGAACAATTTGTTTATTTATATGTTTCTCTACGCGTGCAGTTCACTTGGAGTTGGTGACTGCTTTGACAACTGATGCATATATATTAGCATTAAAACGCTTTATGTCTAGACGGGGTAAACCCTCTGAAATATTCTCAGACAACGGTAAAAATTTTGTTGGAGCTATGAAAGAACTTCACATTTTTTAAGGAATAATTGTGATAATATAATTGAAGTTTTAGCTAATGATGATATAAAATTTAATTTCATACCACCATATACACCGCATTTTGGGGGATTGTGGGAGGCAGGAGTTAAGTCTTGCAAGTACCACATACGTCGTGTTATAGGCAACGCGAACTTAACTTATGAAGAGTTTAGCACGATATTGGCTCAAATCGAAGCCGTCCTAAACTCTCGACCCATGTATCCACTGTCCGCAGACCCAGCTGACCTTCTTCCCCTCAGCCCTTCTCTGTTTCTGATTGGCCGACCGCTCACCGCACCGGCCTGCCCAGACCTGACGACTACAGCTTCACATCGCCTGTCCCGCTACGACCGCGTGGAACAGATGCGGCAGCAGTTTTGGCAGAGGTGGTCAAAGGAGTACATCGCGGAGCTTCAGACAAGAACGAAGTGGAAGACACGCAGAGAAGAATTGGTACCTAATACTCTTGTACTAATCAAGGAGGACAATCTGCCGCCTCTCAAGTGGCGCTTGGGAAGAATCCTTCATACTTTTCCAGGGAAGGATGGCCTGTCACGAGTCGCTGACATCAAAACGGCGACAGGGACGGTACGAAGGGCATTCTCTAAAATATGTCCTTTATTATCGCAAGAAGAAGAAAAAACTACGAGTTCACAATAATCATGCAGTTATCAGTACTTCGTTGGAAGCAGGAGCTTCCAAGGCCGGGGGCATATGTTAACGCTACTGCTAACGCCATCTAGTGGAAAAGGATTAAGATACGAGACACCCTCTATCGTCCGGCGGACGGAGACGCGGCGAATGATTGTGAGCGGCGAACGAGACCGGCGTGCAGCGAGCAGCGAGCTCTGATTGGTCGCCGAGGAACTTCAATTATTCGCTCCTATCGATCACTTCTTTTTGACATCCTTCAATCAGCAACTGCGGTGGTAGTCGGTACACCACCGTAACATATTATTCGCCTTACATAATATTTTTCTGAATGTACTGTATCCATCATAATAAAGTATTTTTATAAGAAGCCTAATAAAGAAAAAATTCATTGAAGAGTGACCTGATCCTCACACACAACACACAACACTCACCATAATGTAAGTATATAGTTTGTTTTATTTGCCCATATGAATTAAAAAATCAGTAGGTAGATACATTTGTTATTAATCATTCTAAAATTATTCAGATGAATACTTTTGCATTACATTCAATACTTCGTCCCAAAACGCTTCTAATTTCTTATCCGGAATTCTGTTTATGAGAAAACGAAAAGTAAGTGCCTTTTCATTTCGGGAACAGGTACAATCAGCTAGGCCAGTATTTACTCCGTCAATGTACGCAACGTTCAACTTCTTCTTCGCTGTGTCTAAAATTAAAACAATAAATTTATTTACAATGTACCATGGGTAAAGTACCAAGTTTGAATTAAATTCTCAACAGTGTTGAAACCTATGCCATATGAGAGCCTTTAAGGTAGGTATTATTTAATTCATACTATGGCAGTGAAGTCAAAATCGAGCGTCAATACCAAGTTTTAAGACTTTTTCTATGCTAAGAACTTACTGAGTAGGTACTGAAAATTTCCTTAAACCCTATGTTCGCGCTTAATTTCTACTTGGCTGCCTTAGTATAGGTACCTAAATAAAACTCAATAATATTAGTAAAGGAAGACAGATACTGTACCATCGCTACTATCAGATGTTTTGTTCTTTCGTCTCAATAGGTTCTGCGGTTGCAAAATTGACGGTGATACTGGACGATCATTATCATTACTTTCGTCAGTCTGAAAAAAAAAGGTTCATTTACTCCAATATCCCATCTATGTACTTATTCTGTTGTCCATCTATGAACTTAGCCTCTCTGTAAATACAAAATCGTCACACCTAGGTAAGTACACCACTCCGATTTGCTGCAGGTCTTTATTATCAACCTGCTTTCCGACACGCGGCTTCACTCGCAATGTTTTAGTTAGTTTATTAGTTTTATTTATATATATATATAAAGTCTGGATTTTCACTATTCTTAATTCTTCTAATTCCCTAAATGAGTAGACCGATATACATAATTCAAACGGAAGAATAGTTTTAGATCTAGTCTAGACCTTTCGTTTGATACCAAAATCGTTAAAATATCTCAACAACCAAAAGCCACATTTTCAAGTTGCTCTCGTAATCATAAAAGCTTTAAGCGGCGACACCAGGCCGTCGGAGTGGCGACGGCGCCACGCGAATTTGTAGTATAGGCACTTATCGCTGTAGGTACGGCCGATTGGCGGTGGCCTGCCTATGTGTTATTCCAGACTATAAATCTATCTCTGTGCCAAATTTCGTCAGCCGTTCTGGTGTGGTTGAGTACCTAACAATACAAACATCCATTCATGCATAATAATAGCCGACAGTCAAACGAATATTTAACCTTGGCTGCTTCACATTGCCTCTTGCCAGCACACTCCTTTCCAACAAGGTTGGATAATTGTCTGGACCATTTTTTACTTAAAACAGTATATAAAGCAATAACAATAGTTATAGAAACCAACATAACTGATCATTACCCAGTTATGCTGTGTTTGAATCTCTCGAAAGCTACTCTCCTGAAGCCTAGTACCACACGAACTTTTGTTGATGTTTTGGAAATTGATAAAATAATTAAAAACACAGATTTTAGTCAAGTATTAACATGCAGGAATGCAAATGAGGCCTGTAATACTTTTGTATCTATCTTATTACCTATTATTAGATCGCAAACTATTATTAAAAATATCCCTTCTAGAAATCGCATTTTAAAGCCCTGGATCACAGAAGGTCTATTACGCTGTATACGAAATCGTGATCGCATGCATTACACTCTTCGTAAGGCACCAGAAAATGCTATATTAAAAATCACTTATATTCGATACCGTAACTTCTGCAACGATCTGTTACGTAAATTAAAAGTGGCTTATGAAAAATCAGAATTTTTAAAAGCACAAAATAACCCCAAGGCCACCTGGGATACTATACGCAAGGTGACAAATACTCAAAAAGAAAAAACATCTTCTCAAGAATTACTCAAAATCCGTGACAGCCCTAAACAATCAGTAAACTACATCAACTCTTTCTTTGCGGGAATCGGAAAAGATTTGGCAAATAAAATAATATCCAATCACAACACTGAAAAACAAAATTTTGAGTTACATAAAACTATCTCGGTACCTAATTCATTAGTTATTCTTGAGGTTACTGAAACAGAAGTAGAGCGTATTTTACTCAACTTACGAAGTCATTGTGCAGTGGGCTGGGATTCTATTTCACCCCAAATGTTGAAGGCGTCGCGTTCAACTCTAGTGCCTATAATAACACATATTTGCAACCTGTCCATTACTACTGGTGTGTTCCCCTCAGCTCTTAAAAAAGCACTCGTTACCCCAATATATAAAAATGGAGACAGAGATAAGATTACGAACTATAGGCCAATATCTGTGTTACCCACTTTATCTAAAATACTGGAGCGTATTCTTAACAACAATTTAATAAATTTTTTGGAGTCTCATAACATCATTGCAAATAACCAATTTGGCTTTCGTGCGGGTATCTCTACAGATGATGCTTTAATTGCTCTTACTAATTCAGTAGTCAAACAAGTAGAATGATAGCAAACGCAAATGTATAGGTATATTCCTTGATTTAACTAAGGCGTTTGACAGTGTCTCTGTCCCTATACTGATTTCCAAATTAGAAGAAGTTGGAGTGAGAGGAACTATGTTGAATATATTCAGGGATTATTTAACGGATCGCAAACAATGTGTTAAAATAGGAGATTACATAAGTGATGAGCAATGCTTACAATACGGGGTACCGCAAGGCAGTATTTTGGGGCCAACTCTCTTTCAAATCTATGTTAACCATCTGTGCCAGCTAAAAATTAATAAATGCGAAATATTTGTCTATGCGGATGATACTGCGTTGATAATATCAGGTAAAGATTGGTCAGAAGCTAATTTAATTGCCAAAGATAGTTTGAAAATTGTAATGAACTGGCTACACTGTAATTTATTAACGCTCAATATAGAAAAGACAAAGTTTATAACATTTGGAAATAGAATTTCACTTTGCCCACCGCCTACCTATGACTTAAAAATACATACTTGCTCTACTAGCTCTACAAATAATAACTGCTTCTGCTTATCATTATCCAGATCAACCGAGATCAAATACCTTGGTGTTGAGATTGATTGTAGACTCAGCTGGCAAGCTCATATTAAGAAACTCACATCGAGAATAAGAAAAATTATCTATATTTTTAAGAAATTGCGTCTATCTGCTGACAGTGACATTCTAAAATTAGTCTATCTTGCTCTATGTCAGTCTCTTCTGAGTTATTGTGTGACTGCCTGGGGTGGAGCGTCTAAAACTGCCTTCCTAGAATTAGAGACAGCACAACGAGCAGTATTAAAGGTTATGACAAGGAAACCATTTAGATATCCTACAAATGACCTTTATGACGAATGTAAAGTACTCACAGTTAGGCAGCTCTACATTCTTCGCACTATTTTAAAAAAACACAACTCACTCACTTATGACGCCGTATGGGCAAAGAAAAATCGATCACTGAAACCAGTGTGTAACATTGCACCACATAACACAGCCTCAGCTGGTCACCAATACACTGTGATGAGCTCACGAATTTACAATAAAGTTAACAAAATCAATAATATATATCCGTTATGTACAAGAGAAGTGAAACAGAAAATAACTAAATGGCTTCAAACACTAAGCTATACAGATACGGAAAATTTGCTACTTAGGATGATCTAATACGCCTCAAAAACCAATCAACAATTTCACCCTCACACATCCCACATAACAGACACACACAAACACACACACACATACACACACACACACAAACACACACACACACACACACACACACACACACACACAAACACACACACACCCTTACACACCCCCACCACTTACACACATAACCTTCACACACACCCTCACACAACCATACACAATTTTGTTTTTTATTTTATTTTTTGTAATTAGTTATTTAATTGTTTTAGTTATTTTTCTCTTTGTTTTCCTATTTCAAACTTTTCTAAATTTAGTGTCAACTATTAGAATGCTTACCTGAAAATTATAAAAAACTAATTTCCTATGGAGGATCACTGACTCCCAAAACACAGGAATACCTAGTTTGGGAGGCAGAGGTTATAAAGTTTGTAAATTGTATCTTTGAATTTATGCATTGTGAATTGTTCGTGTTCTTTAGTCCAACTCTAGCCCATTCAGTTGTACGTTGGTTCTTAATTGCCTTACATTCGGCATTGAAAATTTAATTAATTTAGTCTTATTGGGATTTAAAAGAAGATTATTTATATTGAACCAATGGACAACCTTTGCAAGGGCAACATTAATTTCCTGAAAGTTTTGAAGCTGACGCTTAATTTTGAAAACAAGAGATGTGTCGTCAGCAAATAATAAAATCTTGTGATTATCCCTTACATGATAGGGTAAATCGTTAATATAGATTAGAAAAAGAAAAGGGCCTAGTATTGAACCCTGCGGAACGCCCATAGTTACAAGAGCTCCTTCAGATTTTTTGCCATTTACATCTACTCTTTGAACTCGATTTTCTAAATAAGAGCTTAGTAGGCTAAGAGACTTATTTCTAATGCCATAGTGATGCAGTTTTTCTGATTAATGTATCGTGACAAACACAATCAAAGGCTTTGGACAAGTCACAGAATATACCTAACGCATCCTGTGAATTCTCCCAAGCCTCATACACACTTTTGAGTAACTCCACACCCGCATCAGTAGTAGACCGACCCTTGGTAAATCCAAATTGTTTGGAATGAAAAAGATTGTGTCTATTGAAATGTCTTAACATTTGGTTCAAAATTAGTTTCTCAAAAATTTTGCTCAAAGTGGGCAAAATTGAGATTGGTCTAAAATTAGTTGGATCGGTGGTACTTCCTGATTTGAATAATGGAATCACTTTACTTAACTTCATTAGATCTGGAAACACACCGGAGGCGACACAAGAATTGAACACTATTGCTAGGAATGGGGCAATCGATTTAATTATTGAGGATATAATATATACAGAGAGTCCCCACAGGTCAGCAGTTTTCTTAACTTCAATATCCTTGAATGATTCTAATATGTCTTTGGCGCTAACAAACGTGAATTCAAAATCTATGCCGCACTCCTGTACACAGTCTTGGAGTATCGAGTATGCGGAGCTGGAAGACGACAACAGAGTTCTGGTTGTTAAGATCGGGATATTTGTGAAAAACTTTTCAAACTCCGTTGCTACCTCCATATCCGCTCTTACATCTACATCATTAATTTTTAAGTGGAAATCTGTATTCTTAACTGTACTTTTTCCTATTTCCGCATTAATTATATTCCACGTAGTTTTAATTTTGTTTCCAGATGTTTTTATCTTATTTGTGTGTATTGATTTTGCTGAGGCACAGACTCTCTTGAACAGCTTTGAGTAATGCTTTACATATTCTTTAAAATAATCGCTGTGATTAATTTTCTTTTCATTATATAGTTCAAAAAATTTTAGTCTACTCTTGAAAATACCCGGTGTTGCCCAATCACTAAACACTAAACGATCACTTACAGAAGCTGATTTAGAAGTAAAAACCTTCTTAAACTCTGAGTTAATAAGATTAAATAATAAAGTGTAAGCTTGATCTGGGTCACTGTGATAGGACAAACCAGACAATTTTTGGTCTAAGTTATTATTAAAAACTTCTAATCGATATTTATTAACAGGAACAAAATTTACAGTTTTCCTTTGACTTTTAACACTCTCTTTAGGCAACGTGACTAGCTGGCCACAGTGATCAGAGTCTAGTACATTAATAACTGAATAAGAAAACGGCTTAATGTTAGTAAAAATATTATCTATACAAGTGGCACTAGTGGCAGTTATTCGAGTTGGCTCAAGAAATGTGTTGTACAAATTATATGACTTAAATAATGTTATGAATCTATTTACAACATGAGCCTTTTCTAATAAGTTTATATTAAAGTCTCCACAGACAGCAATCGTCTTGTTAGTGTTAGAAATTTTAAATAATACATCTTCCAGTATTTTCTCAAATATATCATATGATGCACATGGGGGCCTGTAAACACTCAATACAACAAACCGCTCAAGCTCAATACATGCTATCTCAGCAACTCGCTCAACAGACAGACTCACAATATCACTGCGTTCTTTAAATTTAAGATTGTTCCGAACAATAATTAATGAGCCACCATGTATCAAATTATTTCTGCTGAACGAGCTGGCCACTTGATGGTTATTAAAGCTGAACATGAACTGATAGTCTCTTAACCAATGCTCTGTGATACATATAATATCAATCTCATTACAGTTCATGAACAACTCCAACTCCAATTCCTTACCCGTCAAGCCCTGAATATTGAAACTGCCGACTGTCTCCCTTTGACATTGACTTTTAAGGACGAGTGACGTTTAAGAGTAAAATTTTGCCAGTAGTTGGATTTAAAAGAAGACAACGTTTAATATACTATTAAATTCAAGTGCAGCCGGAGCACGAAAAATACTTTTTTAAACAAAAAACTCAAGTGGTAAGCATTCTACCTTTATTTTAATAAGGGATAATATTATTTTAGTAACTTTCGTGAGGCGTCATAATTATTTATTTAATAACAGTATACTCACGCAAGTTTATCAGATCGGCTCGCGACCCCGTCGCCGCTTCAGCTCATGATAAAGGACTTGGGTTTGGTCCGAAACTAGTCAAGAATTCCCGATAAACATGAGTGAGTAAACCGTTAATAAATAAATAATTATAGCTTTATAATGCTAAATAATCATAACAACTGAAAAATGTAAATAGAAAACAAATGTTTAGTAATTTTGTGTTTTTCTAACCGATAATAATTATTGAAAAACAGCCAGTATTTAATTATTGTTCCTGAAGATTAAAATGTCCTCGGACTGTCGTTAAATTTTTACCTCAAATCATTTAATATGAATTTTAGGGATGAAAAGAAACGCTCCACACTAACTTGAGTAGTCGGAGTGGCTAAAACTGTACATGGTAAACGAAATAACTGAGGTTCGCACATGGCTTTATTTTTCCAGAATGTTAATATGTCTTCTGTAGGCGGTATTCGTGGATGACATGAAAAGGTCTGCAAAAGGGCCGTTATATTGGTTTGGGTTTGGACATAATGGTCTCTGCGGTTCCGGTTTTTCTTTTTTTTCAGTTTCGCCTAGAATAATTTCCAGTTCATCCACACCATCAGAAACGACTTGCGACATGCCCGCAGTTTCATCTTGAGATTCTCGTTTAGAGTTTAACTCTACTTTTAAAGTTTGCTTCCAAGTCATATTAAGATGTCTAATAGCTAAAGCTTCTTCATCTGCTGACAAGCTGCTACATGGAATCTAGGATCCAGATATAAAGCGCTTACAAATGTTGGGTTAAGCATTAGCTGCTTTTCTCTTACTTTTATATACTTACATATACATTGGGCCAGAGGTAGATGTAACCGCGATGTTCCCAAAAACATTTGGACCGATGGTAATAGAAATCACCAATCGTGAGTTGTTTTCTCTGCAGTATCTTTGTCAGATTTTTTTCCGGTTGTAGTGAGGTAATAAGGTTATCTAAAGGATCCCAGGTTGTTGGTGATACATACAAAGTTTCGCCTGGTGTCGAGAACAGTACTCCTTTAAATTAAGGAGCCGCTCTAACATGTCTATAGTTGAATGCCATCGCGTCGCCACGTCTAGAAGTGGCTTATTTTTTTTGAGGCTTTAAGAATGTTTCGCACCGAAGGAGTTCGCATTTTTCGAACAACATTGCGAGCTTCATCTATGATGTATATTTCCTCGTCTTCCTGCAAGGCGTCATTGATTGCAAGCTGCAATATGTGTGCAGCGCACCTTATAGAGGTGACACTGTAAGTAATCTCTGGCTCTGTATGGTCGACGTCATACTCATTATTGTTATGGACATCGGCGGCACAAGAGAGTTATACTGCTATATTAGCGATCTATATAGACACGGAATTTAAGTTCAGGAAAGTCTTATTAGAATGTGCACCATTACCCGGCTCACACACAGCTCAGCATATCGCACTGGAGTGGGGCATTACAGAGTACACTGTAGACGTACAGTTAAAAAAAAATGAAGGGAATGTTCCGACGATGAAAAGGCGCTTGGATTGCTCCATTCGCTAAAACTCTCAAAGTGACAATATATTTCGTTGCAAGACCCTGCCATTTGGGAAGATGCTAAGGATATTTATTCATCTTACTATAAAGTGAAACAAACTAAGCTTGATTGCTACTCTCCGAAGCAATCAGTAACTGTTACTGATTCTTAGGCTAGGATCACTCCAAGCTTAACTTGACATCACAGTTACAAAAATTCTTCAAAGCCTTTCTAACCAAGAGCAGAACAAGCAGTTAAAGCTGATATCCAAGTGGGGATTTGATGGCGATTCTAACCAACGACGAAACAAGTAGAAAATGGAGGGTAAGATAGATGACTCGAGAATTTTCATGACCTCCTTGGTGCCACTTTTTATTTAAATGGAGACATCTTATGGACGAACCCAAAACCATATTCAGCTTATTTTTGTAAAGGAGAGTGAAGCAGATATTCTTGACATGAAAAAACAAATGGATGAAGTAATTGAGCCCTTATCCCCACAGAGTGCAATAATAATAATAGGGTGACTCATCAGTTAATCCTTAATTTGGCAGATTTTTTTTTTTTACATAAACCGATTTTTTTTATTGAAATCGGGTTTAAGACGTTTTAAGGCATTACAAAAAAATATCTTTACGTTTCAGTTTTCCTGAAAACTCATGTATGACACAGCATACATTGCCAAGTGAATAGAAAACCAAGGGATCAAAGTCGTGTATGCTGGGATATACATTGCCAAGTGCAGTGACTAATGAAATACTGACGTAAGTGAGTCCTAAAACTTATGAAATTTCGACGGGAGTTTATCCAGGAGCAGGAATAGCAAAAAAAATACAAAAGATAATAATAGTATAAACGTTTATTGAACTGAAATGACTAATTTACGCCTTTACATGGTAATCTAATTGACAGTTTCTGGGATTCTTCCCTGTTACGAGTTTGCATTTCATGCACAATACAGTGGTAAGCTTCTGACATAGCTTGCACCTGCCTTGAGTGGTCATTATCATAAAATGACCAATGGCATCGTATCGTAACGATTCCACTGGGTTAGCTGATGGCACATCTTTTCTGGCTTTGTCATTTTTATCAGCACGACCAAATTTTTTCAGGCCTTCGTATATTTCGTACCTAAAATCTTTTAGAGGTATATATTGCTTGCTTGATTGAGCTTGATCCCGCCTATATAAAAGCCAGGCATTATTTATGCATATGTCAAGTATTTGAACAAAAATACCTATGTACCAACGCCTACTTTTAAATGGTGTTTTATAGAGAGATATAAGCATGTCGGCTAAGTCGACTCCCCCCATATGTTTATTATACTCCTTGACTATTTGGGGACAGTCTACATCGATTTTGCTTTTTGTCTCCTTACAGTATCTTTTCATTTTTTCGACAGGTTCTACGCCTACATATGAACTAATTAGGGTAACAGGTTTGTTATCGTTCCATCTCACTACCGATAATCTATTTTTGTTGCACACTACTTGTGAATAACTTCCTCTAGGCTTCTTTTTCATCTCTTTCTCTGAAGGCAACACTTTTTCTGCTCCTCTAAGTCTATTGTTTCTTATAGTCCCCAAACCAAATATACCGTATTCTTCGCGTAGAATGTAGAACAGCTCAGGGCAGGAAAAAAAATTGTCACAGAAAACAAAAGCCGGTTTGAATTTTATGCTTTGACATAAAGCGATTACAATTCGTCCTCCGAAACCTATAGAAGCTTCCTTATCTGAAAACGTGTAAAATCTGAATGTATCTTCGCCACCATAAAGAAGAAAATCATATACCATGCCTGAGACTCCGGCGCGGACATAATTTTTGAAACCCCACTTGTTGGGTTTGTCCTTCATATATTGACGGCGTTTTCCAGCTTTGGTTCCTTTATACGGAATCATCATCTCGTCTATACTAAACTTCCGTTCATTTTCCTGTGCTAGACAATTTTGTCTTACTTTCTGCACAAATGGCCTCACTTTGTAATATCGGTCGGAATCCTGTATATTATTGTCAACGAAGTGCAAATTGCGACGTATTTGTTGATATCGTTTTAGTGTCATTTAATCTGCTACTAAGTTATACCTGTATCGTAAACTCCAAAAGTCCGTATATGCTGGCATATTCACGACCCCCATTATAATATGTATGGCTAGAAAATCGCGAAGCTCATCTTCCGTCAAACCAAGTGAACGTCCAGTGTTTCCTATTGAGTAAGAATTTGTTTGCTCTACGATATCTGTTAGAATGTCTGGCGAAAAAAATTTATAAAAATAATCCATCGCTGATATATCCGGAACATCTGTATAATTGGAGTCTTCTTCTATAATAGCTCTGTGTCGAAAAACGGCTTTTTTCCACTGATAGTTCAAAGTAAATTTTTTCATTAGTCTCGGTCTTTTCAGGACAGGAACGGTGGGCTGACGACGTCGGGATCTGGTTTTTGGATTTGGTGGATTTACTGGAGTAAGAGGAGTTGTTGGGAGTGATGGAATATCACTCAGCACCGGTACTTTATTGCAATTTGGTTCTAAAGACGGACTTGAATATACTGTTTGAAAAATGGGCGTAAGTGGAACATTGTCGCTGTTGTAATGTTCGTCATCATCTAAAATGTTTAGTCTTTCCAAGGAAGAATGAATAGAAGGTGCTGGAGAAGAAAATGAAGAAAGCGAGGTACGTACACGAAATTCCTCTTCGACATCTGAGCGCTCGCTATCGTCAGAGGGTGCATTTTCAGCAGGCACAAGAGCTAATATTCTACCACCTCGAGTTAGTAGCGTTTGCTGGCAACAAAGAAACAAAAAAACATGCTTAAACCAAAAATAAAAAGCAATCCCAAATCACAAATACATGCGGTATCTTGCAAATTACAAATAAAGCATTTCATTACAAACTTGGCAATGTATGCTGTGTCATACAGATAAAACGAAGGGTCTTTCATTACGAATTTGGCAATGTATGCCACAGCATACATCAGTTTACCGACCAAAATAAACTCAAAACACAAAGTCACCATACACAAAAACATATCAAATCCATTCGATTATACTGTTATGCATAAAATATAGTTCATAAAAACACCACAAACCATGTCAAACCAAGTTAAAATAATATAAATACCTTAGTCAACACAGATGAGCTACGCCGGGCCGCCATTTTCGAGACCGAATGTCAAAATAAGTGTTGCCAGAGACGTGTTTTATTTTTCCTTATAAAAATAATTAGTATTGCAATGAATTAAAATGATTTGTGACACAGACATTTTTATTATACTATGTCAAATATTTTTACAAAGTTAATGTATGCCAGTACATACACAGCATACACTGCCAATTTAAGGGTTAATGATGACGATGATCAACTCTGCAGTAAAAGACTGCATTTACCTCTTCGAACCGAGATCAAATACATCGCGCTTAGCAAACTGTGCTTAGCAAAGCCTACAGAAATGAACCACTTAGATGCTATAACATCGAAAATTGTGTGTATGAATTTGGCTGTCATCCCTACACGCCCATATAAATTGTATGCAGCGAGAATGACGAGCTCAAAGAAATGCGTAAAATGGGGTGAATAGACACAACTTTCAACTTCTAGACTGATTTTCTTACACATTTTGTATGAAAGCTGTTATCATAGAATTGTCGAATTGCGAGTCTCGTTTTAATTTACCAAATAGTTTTAATTACCAAATAGGTTTAATTATACATAAATTTGAGAATGATTTGTGAAATAGGAAAAACTAGGCCGTTTCTATTTACCTTGAAACTGGGGTCAAAAGATACGACAGAGGGGTAAATAGAGCAAATACTTTAGGGTTGTCAAAATCAACTTTTATTGTAATTAATCATCAGCCAAATTCATTTCGTCGTAATTGACAATATTTTCGATCGGAACATACCTAATAGATTTTTTTAACTGTTCAAAATACTCTTGAATAGTATCTGGAGAGACTGCAGCTCGATTTCTTTTAAAATTTTGTGATACCCTCTGAGTTATTTTATCACTGTGTCTTTTCAAAAAACTTCTGGCGAAATCCGGCCCAGGTAAGTTATTTTTAAAGTTTTTTCCGTTACGCCTAATTTATCTAAATAATTTTTAACTAAAACCCTTAAGTCATAAAGCTCCATAGGATATCCCCATTCGGCACAAACGTTAATGTATTTTAAGGAAAAGTTGAAAGTTGTTTCTTTGTATTTTAACATAGGTAGGTGCTTTCGTTTGAATAATTTTTGTTGTGTTTTTTTTATATATAAGTTATTGATTTAATCAGTTCAGTACTTTCATTGATTTGGATTCTTATAAGTAGTAATAAATATACTTAATTCTTTTTTTTTGCGTAGTTATTGTAAATTGCCTAATTTAAGTTGTAAGTGTAGTTTGTAAAGTAATTTTGGGGAGGAAAGTTATTTAGTTAAACTGTTCGATACTTTAGATATTCTTTTTATATTTTTAGCTTAATACTTGCCTATTTTTTCCGAAGTGCAGACGAAAGTTATTGCATTAAAGAATTACGAGTAGATACTTGATTTGGTTACTTGGTTTGATTTTTCTCTTTGTTAGTTACGTAATAAGTATAAGTATTGTGAGTTAACTATTACTTACTCAGATTAATCCTGGGAAACGATCTATTATTATCTTTAAGTTTTTTATGTTTCATTTTCGAAGACTTTAATTATGCCACGGCGCAGATCAAATATTGGACGTAGCACGTCGTCTGCTAAAAGGGTGCGATTGAATCGAACTAACGAAAATGATGAAGAACGAGAGGTTCGTTTGTCATTGGACCGAGAAAGGCATGTTTCTCAAAGACTGAGAGAATCATCAGTGGATCTTGCAGTCCGTTTGTCATTAGACCGTGAGAGACACGCCTCGCAAAGACTACGAGAACCATCAGTAGATCGTGCAGTCCGTTTATCATTAGATCAAGTGAAACATGCCTCTCAAAGACTGCGAGAATCGTCAGCAGAGCGTGCAGTCCGTTTGTCATTAGACCGTGAGAGACACGCTTCACAAAGACGACGAGAATCGTCAGTGGAACGTAATGTACGCTTATCTTTGGACCGTGACAGACATAATATTCATAGAGAGAGAGAAACGCCCGAAGAGAGACAAGTACGCTTACGTAACGACAGTATTCGTCACAGCAATATGAGAAATGATGTAGGAATGGGGTTAGGCCACAAAATATTAATATTTGGTCCAATAAAGAATATTCTGCATTCAATTACGTTTCAACAATTGATTACGGAAACGATTCGGCTATATATAGGCTCTCCTTCTATTGTTTGTCAATACTGCTTTGCTTTGAAATGGAAAGATGAGTCTAAGGGTTTATGTTGTTCGAACGGCAAAATTAAACTAGACGACATAACTAGACGACATAACTACACCACCAGAACCTTTAGAATCACTCCTTAATGGAAGTCACCCAAAGCATACGGAATTTATTCGTGACATTCGTCGATATAATAACGCCTTTCAAATGACATCATTTAAAAGTCAACGGGTCATTGAACATGGGTATATGCCTACTTTTAAGGTCCAGGGTCAGGTTTACCATCTCGCAGGTAGTCTTCTTCCCCAAAATCCCAATGACCATAAATTTTTACAGATTTATTTTATTTCCGATCCAGCAATTCAGACTGCTACACGATGTTATATAGGAAATGGAAGCACAAGCGCACCACTTGATAGTGCTATAGTCAGGTCTTTGCAGAACATGTTACATACACATAACAGATATATTCAATCTTTTAAATCTGCCATGGAAAATGTTCCTCCTAATGTCCCTGAGTACAATATTGTCATTCACGCTAATAAAGCGCCTGCCGGAGAGCATCGCGGGCGATACAACGCCCCCTCTACAAGCGAAGTAGCAGTTGTGATTGTAGGGCAACAATTTGACAAGAGGGACATCGTATTACGAAGTCGTGACGAAAGTCTCCATAAAATTTCGGAACTACATCGTTCTTATGACAGTCTACAATATCCATTGATGTTCTGTCGAAGCGAGGATTGATATTCCTTAACGTAATGTTAATTCTAAATATAATGAATATATAAAATGATTACTTATCAATTATATAAATCAGTCGTACAAAATTATTTGGTCATTCTTGCACTGAGATCTAATTTAATAACATATTATTGTTTAGTGAGGTATTTATAATGTTTTTAACAAGGTTTTATTCTATATTATAGTTATTAAGTAATAAAATTGCACGTTTTTTTATTCATCTTCTTCGTCTTCTTCATCTTCATTATCATGGTTTTCATTGCTGCCTATATTAAACTCATATAAAAATCATGATAAACAGGTGGTATAACATTATTTCGGCATAAGCACTTTAAATCCTGAACTTTAGCCTCGGGTATTGGTAATTTACCCTCGTAAACTTGTGGCAATGTTCTTTCTAGAGGGGATGGAAGTGGATTGTTGGATTGTCCTTTGCGGTACCTTGATCTGGTTTTGGAAGTCATTTGAACTCCTGGTCACAAAAATCTGTTTTATACTTTATCCTATCAGAGAATTGCGGCCATATTTGCAACTGTCTTAGTTGAGACCAGAAAACTCTTTCTCTATTTGTATTTATAGTCCAGTTGCATCCAGGAAGCAGTGTTTTGAAATCCATAAAATTTTAAGTAGTCATTTCGTGGACTAGGTAAGGGTTTCCATCTTGTTTGGCCCACCTTATGAGGGCATACCATTGTTCGGGGGTGTATACCATTTTATTCTTAGCAGTTCTTTCGATAAGAGCGTGTACACTGTCACCCTCATTTTGTGTATGGCCTTTCTCAAAATATTTATGAGTTATAGTGACTTAAAAATCTTTTGCAGCTCTTAAATAGGCTGCGAAAACGATACGATTGCGATTCTGTCCCCCGCAATTGTCAGACCAAAAGTTGAATGTTTTTATGCCTTTTTGGCGATGTTTTTTTAATATAATCATATAAACAGCTGCTCACCTCATTAGCTCCTCGGCAAGCGGTGCTTTCATCCCAAACATAGCACTTGGCAAGTCTGCTTCTCATTTCATATATTGTAAAATTGAACACACTTAGCTTTCTCTTATAATAATGGATACTAGTTTCTCCACAGGGCATACCATGCACTTTTTGAAAATCGTATACCGCTGTGAGTACTTCTTTTGATTTTATAGCGCTTTCTTTACCTTTGTTCTTTAGCTCTCGCGCTATAGACTTGTTCCTCGTGTGGGTATTGTATATGTTAAGCTGCTCTTCATTCACAGGACGTGGTAAGTTTTTATACACGTGACAAACATCACATTGATCTTTTTTGGGGACGTGGAACCCCAAATTTATATTCTTATTAATAATATCGCGGTATTGTCTTGCTGTTTTTACTTTGCTTTGATTATGAGGATCATTCCAATCTTTGTACAACGGAAACATTCGAGAAAATGTACGAGATCCATCTAAGTATACTTTATCAGTACGTTTTCGAACATAATGCGATTCCACAGGTGCAAAGCTGTTCACATGATTACAAACACTTGCAACCATCTTTTCAGTAATTTTCTTCGTATGTCTATTGATCCCTCTTCTGTCGTGGACAACAGTTCCTTGTAATGAAAGTTTTTTTAAAGCAGAATATACCAGGCCTTGTTTGATCCCAAAAGTGTTCAAAAACATTGTTTTACATACCTGTATCTTCGTTAACTGTGTCTTTAGAGTCATTGAATCAGTCTCATATACCTCATTAACATCTTGTTCTTTATCTATTTTTGTTGGTAAATAATACCGCAATACTCTTCTAGAAGCAGTTTCAGTAGTAACCCTACGTTTTGGAATTTTATCACAGTACTTATTGATAAAATCCCAGTGAAGAATTATATCTCCCATTGACCAAAATGCCACAAAAAGCAAAAGTCTGTCAACGTTAGTAATTTTCTGTGAACATTTTAGCTTACATTTATCTCCACAAAATATTTATACAATATTCAGTTAATATTACTTACCTTGCCTTGATGGCGAGACCCACAGCATTTTTTGGTCTTGCCATTGCATCTTCTCTCAATGTTATTAAAAATTTAAAACGTTGACTCGACATCATGAACGCGAAAACAACGCAACACTCGTGCGCACAACTCGCTGCCCGCCGGAGAACTCAGCGACCGGCAGTTACCCGCACCCCGCGCCCTTTCCCCCCGCGTTAAAGTATGCAACTGGAACTTAAATGGTTGTACGCTGTGTTTATTTGTCTGCTTATGCAGATAAACAATTATACGTTTGAGAAAAAAGTATGTTGGGTTTATTGTAAAAAAATAATATTTATATATCGCACCTTTAAAGTAAAACCGTTACTAAACGAAATTATAAAATTTTACAGGAGAGCCAATTTTAGAAAAAAGTTACGGTTTTTTATCAATAAATTCTGAGTGCAGGGTTCTTTAAGTCATTTAATGAGGTCTTATTATAGATTTCTGTTTACATTATGACACGTGATTTAGGAAAGTTATTCTTTTTTATTTAAAGTATTATTTATTTTGTTTATATTATTATAGTAACACTTTACCATTAACCTTTTCGCCGCCCAGCTATACTAAACACGATGTGTCGCCGTACGCCAACGTATAAATGTATAATAAATGTATAGTACGAAAGTAGGGATGGCGGTAACATCATGTCGATAATGAAAAAAAATATGTGTAAATTTAAATTGGTACTCAAATTTACAATTAAAAATACAAACTGTTAAATTATAATGGTAATTTGTTTTATTTTATGAACATTTATACTAAGAAAAATGGGTATCCGTTATCGGAGATGAAGATACATGCATAGAGTTGCTAGAGATAATAATAATTATTCGTAACATTAGCCACTTCACTATTCATTTCATAACGTAGTCTGTTTACTTCATATCAAGTCATTGGCGTTCATAGCACGATAAATTTCGTAAGGAATAGAGTTGTCTATGCTTTTCTTTCTTTCTATAGAGTTTGGTTTGCTTTTGGTTTTAGTTTACATTTAAAATCTAACGTCAGGTCACGATCAGGAACATTGTTTGTAGTGATTAAAAGTGGCAACATATGTGTAGTTTTGGAAATGGATGGTAAGTAACTATTTTAATACAGATCTACTAAACTTTAATAGCTTATTTTTCATTTAATGCAAATGAAAAACTGGCACGTTTGATGGATATTAGGTAGTCATAAAATACCTATTCGTTGCGGCCCTCGGTTTCGCAAACTTTTAGCTGTGGCGGCGAACAAATATAGACCTGAGTCGATCACAAATTTTTCGCGACCCGGGTCGATCGCGACCCAAACAGTTTGTAATCGAATCAAAATGACTCAATCATTTGGATATTTCATAATCATGAAAATAATTATAGGTATAGGCCGCGCGATGAATTATGAGCGCTGGACGAAAGTAGAGGGGGATGCGCAGTAGCGATTTTATACTAAGAATCGCTACTGCGCATACCCCCTCTACAATTTAGTTCATCAGCGAGGGCTCGTCGCTCGTGACTCGTCGCGCGACCTATACCATTCTCGATCACTGCACACGGCAACGCCGCGACTTTATCTTTGGCGCGCTCTATAAGCACGTTGTTCTTATTTTAGATTCAAATAAAAAACGCAAGTATCCCCGGAACGGCCGATTTTGATGAAGACCGGACCCAATGTTCGGACGACAATGATATTTTCGATTCCAAAATGTATTCACAACCCTTGGATGACCAACAAGAAGATGGAAATAAAAATAAGGACAGCAGTACTTACACAGAAAAGAACAGCCTATCTACACTTAGCGTCGTAGATTTGCATGGGAGTCAGTATTTCGGCAAATTGGTGTCAAATGAATTACTAAGATTTGACACAAAAAAAGATATGAAATTATGCAGAAAAGTTTAGAGGTTTTCCATAAAGAAAAATGAAAACTGAAAAATGATTAAACTGTGATTATTCCAATTAAGCGAATATTTGATTGAACTGTGATTATTCTAATTAAGTTAATTTGTAAGTGCACAAATAGTAACAGAAATATATATATGCAGAAAATATTAGATTTACTTAATAAAAATAATACTTTAGAAATGCCAAATACAACTTAGATAGAGAAGTGAGAAGAGTTAAATAAATACAGGTTTTAAAACTGAACTTACTCTTTTATTTTTGACAAAATAAAATCAACTTTTCAATAGGTAGTAAAACATAATCTCAACTTAATAATAAATGTATATATTGCTTTAGCTTATATAATAAATAAGTAGGTACAATATAAATCACTTTTTTTATAGTACCTACCACATATTTTTTTAACAAAGATTGACTCATTTGAAAACATTATTCTAAAATCACAGATTGATTCGTATCAAAACAATATTCTAAAATCACAGATTGACTTATATGAAGACATTATTTTAAAATCACATATTGACTCATTTGAAAACATTATTCTAAAATCACAGATTGATTCGTATCAAAACAACATTCTGAAATCACAGATTGGTTTCATTTATAGGTACTAGGTAATTTACCTTTTAAAAATTATTCTTACATCAAGTGATAGTTATGAAAACATGGGGCAGCACACAAGTAGACGTTGCAAATACGACACATGAATCGAGTTTGTTTTCTAACCTTTTGTTTGGCACATTCTTTACAGTTTCGGTATTGGGGTTTAATTTCGGGCATATGTTCTACCGTGTTACCGGGCAGTATTATTAATGGGTTATTTACATTACTCCGCGGTATTTGTAAAGTACAACCCACTGGCTCTGATACACCCATCAGAGCCAGTGGGTTGTACTTTTGAATTATTTGTCGAATAATATTTAATTGAAAATCTGCTATTGCCGCTTTCGTATCATTTTTTATTACTTTATATGTGTTAAAAGAATTTAGTAAATGCATGTCTACAATGTGAAAGAATAGCTTTTTGTACCATTTCAAAGATTTTCTAATACACTGCACAGAACTTAACATCATATCAGCTGTATCAACACTCCCCATATTGCTGCTATAGTCTAGAACGGCTTTTGGTTTCATAACTGGCAAACCAGTACTGCGGTCCTCTTTCAAAGACGGGTGCATTGTTTTGTCATGAATAGTAGTTAATAAATTTATATCTTTTTTATCGTGCCACTTGATAGCCGTTAGCGGTGGAAGAGACTTCGAAATAATTTCTCCTCTTTTTAATTTTTGAGTCATTGATGGCATTCCCGCTCTATTTTTCTTCACTGTACCACATGCATAAATATGATTTTCATGCAAATATCGCAATAATTTAGGACTCGTGTACCAATTATCTATGTACAAATGTCTATATGACCCAAAAAAGTCTTGAATCAGTGTAACAACCACTGCACCACCAACACCCAAATTAGCCGGGTCCACGATAGCGGTTGTAGCACCACTATACACAATAAAATCTAAAATTATGCCAGTGGTCACGTCGCACAGGACAAATAATTTAATGCCGAATCGGTTTCGTTTTTTAGGGAGATATTGTTTCATTGAAAGTCTCCCTTTAAATTGGACTATGCTCTCGTCTACACACACATTTTTGTAGGGTGTTAATAATTGTTTATATTTTTGGCGGGCATGATTAATCACTAGATCTATTTTCTGCAATTTTAAATTTGGATTTTTTTGAAAAGGATTACAAAAATATAACATGCCTAAAATATTAACAAATCGATTTCTTGGCATGAGGCTGCCAAATATTGGTGACAATAATAATGGATCTGTAGACCAGTGCTCTTCGATGGTCAAATGTTTGTTTCGCGACATCAACATCACTATTGAAATAAAAATGTAAAACTCAGGAACGGTTATGTCGTGCCATCTGAGCAATCTAGAGTGGGCAGACAAAGGCACATTTAGCAAAAAATAATTATGATATTGATTTATACAGGTAATAATTTGCGTGACTAGTTCTCTAATCTAAAAATTGTTGAAATATGTCTAATTGTATAAAAATTCCATTATTAAAATGTATGTTGAGCCCAGACGCGAAATCATCGAATGGTTCTATTTTTGGGTTATATGGAGTTGAAGACCATTGTTCCTGCTGCACGGTTATTGGACTTGTTGCTATAGCTTGTTGCAAAGTCGAAGCGTTATTAGATTGTGCCTGGAAATAAAAATGAATTACATCCTATTATTGACTGCCTCCGTTGCGTATAGTCTATTTCACATAGGATGGGTACGGTGACACATATATATAGTGGGTGATGAGCCGACAGCGAAGCGTGAGGTCGTGGGTTCGATTTCCACCCAGGACAAATATTTGTGTGATGAGCTTGAATATTTGGTCTTGTGTCTGGGTGTAATTTATCTATAATATGTAGGTATGTATTTCCACATATATAAGTATGTTTATCAACTGTATAAATAAATAATAATATGTGCATATATGTGCCTGACGAGGCCCAAACGAAATAAAACATAGCGACGCCCCCACCAAATATAATACTAAAGTCATCTTAAAAAAAATACAGTTTTTAATACGTATATCAAATCTACGAACTTAGATACACCTCCTGTTTTTTATTCATATCTATTAATCTTATTATTGGTTGTCATGTTATTAAAAAATATTTTTATTCGGCGGAATTCAAACAACAGCTAAGTATATACACGAATAAACTTGTAATACTTCGTTACCAAACAGCGCATTCCAGAATTATCCAGTAATAAGCTAAAGCAATAATTTCTAGTATTGCATACAACTGTAGGTATTCGCTATGTCAAGCATTTTGTCAGGCTACCGTCTGCCGACCACCAATTTACTTGCGCGGGAAATCACTTGGTGCGGCGCTCGGCCGTTTGAACAAAAGTACCTACGCGCGTCGTAATTCCTTGCAGGTAGCAACGTGTCCAGTTCGTGCTAAAAAACTGTAATAATCCTAACACGCCATTGACAATAAATAGGAGGCAAAACATGAGCTAAATAAGAAAGAAGGACCTGTAAAAAAATCTAGAAAGTACTGTTGAAACAATAGACAGAAATTATGCTAGAAAGAAGATACTTATTGCCCAATGAACTGAAATGAACTTAATTGTTGAGAAAAGTCCAAAAGGCAATGTTCCAATCTCCAAACAGTCTTAATTTAATCTATAATTTAAGAATGGAACTTAGTTGAGTTTATGGTAACACTGTCATCCGGTTGTCAAAAATGTCTGTATGGAATTGTGTACTTGTAAAAGGGAAAAATAGAAATAAATAGAAAAAAGTGATTGAATGTCAAGATTTATTATTTCACGATCCACGAAATATAACCAACAGTGGTAGCAGAGCGTGGTTCTCGGAAGTTCTCTGTTTATGAAACCCCGGCAGTCAATTATAGGAAAAGACATCGTCGAGCGCAACGTGTATAGTCAAAAATGGCGTCGGCAGGACAGTACGAGTTAGGTCGAATAAAGCAATTTGAAGGAGAAAATTTTGATACCTGGAAATACAGACTGAAAACAATACTAAAAGAGCAGGAATGCTTAGAGGCTATAGAAACCAACGATTTGGCCAGCAAAACAGAAAATATAAAAAAGGAAACAAAAGCAGTAAGCATCTTAGTAAGCTCCATCGCAGACAGTCACATAGAATACATAAAAAATGAGAAGACGGCATATGGTATGATTCAGAAACTGGAGGACAATTTTATGAAGAAAAATACAAGGTCAAAAATATTTATTAGACGACAGCTGATGGAAATAAAGTATAATGAAAATGAAAAATTACAGACACATTTCACTCAAATGGAAGAATTGTTTACACAACTCAAAAATGGAGGGTCCGTCCTGTCAGAGGAAGAAAAGGTGAATTACATTTTACTCAGTATGCCGAAATCGTATGAAGTGGTGATAACAACTTTGGAAACTACGACTGATCTTAGTGTCAACTTCGTCCAAGAAAGATTGCTGGGGGAAGAAGAGAAAAGAAAGAAGACAAAATTAGAGGAGACAACGGCAGTCAACAATACTTTCCTGTGCTACAACTGTGGTTTGCCGGGCCATAAGAAGTTTCAATGCCGAAATAGAGGGAGAGGACATCACGGACCAGCCCGAGGAGGTAATGCAGGACGCGGTCAAATAGGACCAGAAACAAACACAGGACGAGGACGTGGATATGGCAGAGGACGTGGACATGGCAAAGGACGAGGACAATATAGGGGACAGCACAATGAAAAGGACCATCATACATTCTTGTCAACATTTGAAGAGGGTGCACCGCTGAGTATTAGCGAGGTGAATACAAATGAAAGTAACTATACAACATGGTGTGTAGATTCAGGTTGCTCTGATCACTTAACTAATGATAAAAGTTTTTTTTTAGATTACATAAAATTAAGTAAACCTAAAATAATTGCAGCAGCTAAAAATGGTATTATGTTACAAGCAGAAGGCATAGGTAATATTGATGTAAAATGTTTTGTTGGTAGAAAAGAATCATATTTTACTATTAAAAATGTTTATTATGTTCCTGATTTAAGAAAAAACTTACTGTCAGTATCTAAAATGGAAAACCATGGTTTTAAAGTAGAATTTTTCAAAGGTAAGGTTAGAATATATGACTATAATGATCTTTCCATGATAGGAAATCAAGAAGGTTCACTTTATACAGTCAAATTATTAATAGATAAACTGGAATGTGACTCCACGAATATTGATGATGTTAACTTGTGGCATAGACGTTTTGGACATTTAGGAATAAAAAAATTAAGTTTGTTGAAACAAAATAACATGGTAGATGGATTAGGTGACTTAAAAACTAATAATTATGATACATTGTGTGAACATTGTTTGACAGGTAAAATGACAAGACAACCATTTAATAGACAGGGTCGTAGGGCGTCCAGGCCTTTAGAATTAGTGCATACAGATGTGTGTGGGCCCATTACCCCACCTACAAGAGAAGGATATCGATATTTTATAACCTTTATTGATGATTACACTCATTTTGTAATGATATACCTCTTAAATAATAAAAGTGAAGTTTTTAGTAAATTTAAATAATATTATTATTATGTTACGAACCATTTTAATAGGAATATATTAAAACTTAGATCAGATAATGGTAAGGAATATGTAACTAAAGAATTTCAAGATTTTTGTTATTACAAAGGAATTAAATTAGAGTACACGGTTCCATATAATCCAGAAATGAATGGGGTAGCAGAGAGAATGAATAGAACGTTAATGGAAAAGGCCAGGACAATTTTATTAGATTCTACATTAGGAAAAGAGTTTTGGGGAGATGCTGTATTGTACTCCGCATATGTCAGTAACCGAAGTCCATCAGCAGGCAGGCACCATACTGCAAGTGAACTCTGGGAAGGAAGAAAACCAAATGTGTCAAACATGAGAGTATTTGGAAGCTTAGCATATAATTATGTACCTAAAGAGCACAGACAGAAGCTTGATAACACGGCACGTAAAATGATAATGATTGGATATGCTTCAGCAGGTTATATACTATTTGATCCTGAAACACAAAAAACAGAGCATGCAAGAAATGTAATATTTGATGAAAAACCTAAAGAAAAATATGTACCAAGAATTTATCTACCTCACCAAGACGCACAAGAAAAAGACAAAGAATCTGAAGAAAGAAGAAAATCACCAGAAAAGGAAGAGAATAAAAGAATGACAGAGAAAAAGACAGAAGATAGGCAGAATGAAGAGTTATGCAGAGAAGAAAACACAGAAGTTTATGAAGATGCAGCGCAAGAAATAGAAGATAGTCAGGTTGAAAAGGAGCTAACAAACAGGGAGAGACCTAAACGAAATACTAAAAACCTAAATGGCATACAGATTACCAGTTAGATGATGATGAAAATACAGGAGATCTATTATATGCTTTGCTCACAATTCATTCTGATATACCACAATGTTTTGAAGAGATAAAGAACAGAGAAGATAAACAGCAATGTGAAGATGCTATATCAGAAGAAATGAAAGTTCTACAAGAAAGTGAAACATGGAAATTAGTACCTAAACCAGAGAATAAGAAATTAATAGATAGCAAATGGATATTCACTAGAAAAGAAATTGGAGACAAGGAAATATATAAAGCAAGGTTGGTTGTAAGAGGATTTCAGCAAACAGAAAGATTAGAAGATATTTACTCACCAGTATTGAAACTGCAAACATTAAGAGTGTTGCTGTCTGTAGCAGCACACAGAGACTATAATATTCATCAAATGGACGTTAAAGGAGCTTTTCTTTATGGTAGGATAGATGAAGATGTATACTTAAAACCCCCTCAGGGATTGAATATACCAAATGGTCATGTATTAAAACTTAATAAGTCATTATACGGATTAAAGAAATCTCCCAAATATTGGTATGAAAAATTTAACGAGGTTATAACTACTTATGGTTTTGAGAGATCTAAAAATGATTATTGTTTGTATTTTAAGAAAGATATATACTTATTAATTTATGTTGACGATTTGTTAATTTTTGGGTCATATACTAAAGAAATAGAAAAACTAAAAATATATTTGTCTAAAAAATTTAGAATGAAAGATATGGGACATAATAAATTAACTTATTTGGGAATTTCTATATTAAAACAAAATGGACAGATCTATCTTAATCAAACTAAGTATTTACAAACTGTGTTAAAGAAATATGGTATGCAAGATTGTAAGGGCATGGACACACCTATGGATCCTAATTTACAAATAGACTTAAACACTGATATAGATAAGACATTGGAAAACTATTGTAGATCGCTCATAGGATCTTTAATGTATTGTATGGTTAGTACTAGACCAGACCTAGCTACAGCTGTTTCGTACTTAAGCAGATTTCAAGGAAAGCCTAGTGTAAAACTTGTAAAAGCTTTAAAGCGAGTTCTTAGATACATAAAACAAACAGTTAATTATCAGTTGGTTTATAACAATTGTAATATTAATAATACTTTAGTAGGATATGCTGATTCTGATTTTGCTAGAAGTGTAGATAGAAAATCCACTAGTGGATATGTTTTTAAACTTTATGGTAATACTATTTCTTGGAAGTCTAAAAAACAAAATATTGTGACATTAAGTACTACTGAGGCTGAGTTAGTAGCTTTGTGTGAAAGTTCTGTAGAGGCTTGTTGGTTAATCAAACTACTTAAAGATGTAAATGTTAACTTGGAACATGTAACTATTTTTGAAGATAATCAGAGTACTTTAAAGACTGTTAATAATCCTGATCAGAAACGTCTCAAACATATAGATATAAAATATAATTTTATTAAGGAAAAGGTAGAACAGGGACTTATAAAGGTGGTTTATATTTCTACAAATAATCAGTTAGCAGATTTAATGACTAAGCCTCTATCTATTAATTTATTTAGGAAGTTTGTTACTTTGTTGAGTTTGGAAGATTGTAACATTGAGGGAGAGTGTTGAGAAAAGTCCAAAAGGCAATGTTCCAATCTCCAAACAGTCTTAATTTAATCTATAATTTAAGAATGGAACTTAGTTGAGTTTATGGTAACACTGTCATCCGGTTGTCAAAAATGTCTGTATGGAATTGTGTACTTGTAAAAGGGAAAAATAGAAATAAATAGAAAAAAGTGATTGAATGTCAAGATTTATTATTTCACGATCCACGAAATATAACCAACATTAATGAACCAAAAATTTGCCTATCTTGTTTTACCCGAGGTACATAAAATAATTAACTTTTCCTTGGCCTCTCTGTCTGATACATTACCTACTTTTTATTACAATTTTTCTAAGCTGTATAAGACATTCATAGGTAAATGAAGCACATAAACTTACCTCATTATCGTCCTCTTCTGATGTGCTTTCCCATTCAACATCAAAGTCGGAATCAGGTTCCACACCTTCTAACAGCCGCAACAACTCATCCGAATCATATTCGGTCATTTTGCACTGCACTGGGAAAGAAAAATGCGTGCACGCGTCGCCCGGCACTATGACACAATGACCTTGACGCCAGTGTTGCCAGTGGCCGATAGTCAAAAGTTACACGAGACAGATCAAAAAGTAACATTTTGTCAGAAAAAGTAACATTGTCTTTTTTTTTTGTGGAAACTGGCAAAATACGTACACTGAGAGAATTATCGCGTAAAAATTACTTAAAAAGTAAAAATTTGTAATAATTGTGTTGTTGATCGCATAATCGACTGTTGACGCTGAAAAGAAAAAAGGTAACAGTCAGTTAGGTATTTATATCTATGTAAAGTACCGATCAATTTATGAATGTCGTTCAATACCAACCTGCTTTGTCATCAATGAATATAAAAAAAACTATAAAAAGTTTCCGCCCCTTTATTAAACTTAACAATTCGTAATTATTGTTGATCGAACAATCGACTGGCGATGCTGAAAATAAAAATGTAACAGTCAGATATTTGTATCTACATAATATATTAGTTATTCATAGTTTAGGAATGTCGTTCAATACCAACCTGCTTTGTCATCAATGAATACATGACTTGTATTTTCAGTCATAAGTGTAGCTAATCTCGTGGCTAATAATTGTTTTTTGATCGAATAATCGACTGGTGATGCTAGAAAAATAAATAAAATCAAAAACGTGTATTTAATTAATTAAATTAAATATATCAACCAACCATTTTAAGAATGCCTTTCAATACTAACCTGATTTAAATCTTCGTCGTGCCTGTGATTCACATACACAACAATAGAGAGATAATAATTCATTTTAGCTTAAAATGACTAAATATTCCAAAGAAAGCTAATTGGAACTGGTGGAACCTGAAAAAAGCGTTTATTTTAGTATTGCAGAAATAAAAAAATGTTGCTTATAACTTTTTGATATTAAATTTTGTGTAAATTAGTTAAATAACAGTTAATACCTTTACCAGTCTTGCTATATGCTACTTTTGCATGCATCATTCTTTTAGAAGGCTCAAATTTTATGGCGTTTTGTATGTTGGCTTTTGTTGCCATCAAAGAAGAAATAGTTTCAGTGCTCAGTCTATTCCGGTTTTCGCATTTTATTAATTTAAGCTGGCTGAAAATTCTTTCCACGCAAACATTGGAAAAAGGCAAAACAAGCAAGAGCCCTACAATCTTTTTTAAATTTGGGAACATTTCAGTACCGGCTATATCCTTTAGCTTTAAAATTTGTTTCCAATATTCTTCCACTTCCAGATTTTGACTCAAACCTAAATCGTTGTGGTCCAGGAAAGCATGTTTTTTCCATTCTTTTTGAAGCTCCATTTCATTTACATCCTCTTTAACACTTGGGAATCTCTTCAAAACATTTGACAAATCCTTTACTTCAAATTTTTGAGCAACGCTTGGTTCAACCACATCTAAAATACCGTATAACGGGTCAGAAAAATCGAAACGTTGTACTATCTGTTTTATGGTTTCAATATAAAAATTGAGACAAGTTCTCTTGAAATCCGTTATTACCGTTTTAGGTTCTGGTATTTCTTTTGAAAGTTCATCAATGGACGACTGTGCAGCTATACCTAAATATATTTTTTCAAGGGGCACAAAAAATCTTGGGTTGGCGTATTCTATTTTATATGCATCGGTTGTTTTGCAATAACTGAAGTTCATGTAATTGCTGGCTATGGTTTTTATAAGTTTATGTGTCTCTGGTTTTAGTCGGTGGAGCAACGGTTTTTCTGTTTGAAACAATCTGTTAAAGTCATTAAATTGTTCCAATGTAAACGACATGAACTCTAAGTAAATTTTTGTTAATTTATTGTCGAGTACCCCAATTATATCTTCCGTGATTTTGCTAGGGTCTTCTAACAATTCAAGTCTAAAATATGCGGACAGAACATCGTACTGTTCGAGTACCCTGTTTACACAAGCCTCTAATGATAACCATCTTGTGACCGATGGGCTCAATATTTTATGGACTTCCACATTGAAAAATAACTGCAACTCTTTTAGTTTTTCGTGTCGGAGTGTGCTGCGGTTAAAGTGCGCACCGACATTTCTAAGAAAGTCTTCAACGAATCTTGGCAGCTTAAGACATGCCTTGGAAGCCACAAGATGTATCATGTGGCAGCTGCACTTCACACATGCAATGTGTGGTACGCGTTCCTTCAAATGACTAAACACTGAATTGTTTGACTAGGAACAAACCAATTGAAAATAGCATTTTTTTTAATTTAACAAAGTTATAATCACAGCATTATTTCCCTATCCACGAAAGCTACTTAGGTATCAAAGTTATGTTGACTTGTATCACTTATTTAGAATAATGAGGTAAACCTATTAGCATATAAAATGTTATATAAAAAATAAATCTCGTCAAAAACTTAATACTTAATGTTACTTATTGTTTTTCTTAATCAAATAATAAGTTGTCTTATTACAATAACATCTCGTTTTAGTATTGCTAAAACAAGATGCTGTTGTAATATGACAATGCGTAACTCTGTGGTATTATGTTACTGTTAATTAGACTCTTTATGTCGCTGTTTTTTCTGTCACTTAATTTTAATCTAGACTGATATAAAGGCTTCAACTGGAAATCTTGAAGATCAGTGCTAGTACGTGTTCGAGACGAACGGTTGTTACGGAATTGTATTTCTTTGAAATCTGTATCTAAGTAGGAAGTTTTATAATAAATGCCAACGTGGTTGGAATCTTGATGTTTTTCAAATTTCATTATTTTAATGTCACTCATTCTAACTGTTTCGCCTTCAGTATTTTTTGAAAATTGAGCACCGTATGCCTCTGTAAGATTTTTTATATCAACAAAGTCTGAATAGCACATTTCGGTAACATTGTAAGGATTGCCTTTCTTTCGTGCAGTTCTGATTATGGTCACGTATTGATCTGGTGTGTAGACAGGACCAGAACGTAAGCACTTTTTAACGGCTTTTTCTATCACAGAGTGAACGGAATCGTTTTCATTTTGCGTGTGCCCACTTATTAAATATTTGTGCGTTATAGACTTAATTTTAAGAACAGATAAGGCATATACATACATAGAAAACATAAACTTATTCTTTTGCTGACCACAGCAATTATCAGAATAAAAAGTGATTCGTAAATTATCGGCATTTACTTCTGATGCCCTCTTTGTCAAATACCTCCAAACACACGTTGCTACGTTGCTATTTCGTTAGCTCCTCTTAATGCCTCGACCTCGCTCCAGACAAAACAATCACAATAGTCTTTCGCTAATTCACTTATAGTGAAATTACAAACATTGAGCTTACACTTGTAATATAAAGTAGAAACATCTCCTTTCGGAAGAGGCAACACTGCTTGGAGGTCATAACAGGCAACTATGTAGTTTTCTTGAACCAGTGCTTTATCATTTGACTTTTCCTGGCGACATAATTCTTTTTCAAGCTGGTGTTGGTCGTATCTGTTCTGTAATTCCATAGTTTTATCAACAGCGTTTTTAAAGCTAATGCATAGTTCGCACTGGTCTTTTTTAGGTGTGTGAAAGCCTATGTTGTAATCTTCATTAAACACTTTTCTATATGTATGAATTTTAGCCGCTTCAACACCATCACTCAAGCATTGTGTTTGGTAGTCGGTATAAAGATCTGTAAGGTTTTTACCCCCATCAATAAATTCACGATTCGTTTGTTGTCTTAAGTAATGAGATTCAATTCTTGGGATTGAGTCTATGTGGTTTTTTATTCCTTTTCTTACTTTGTATTGTTTTCCATGCTTACCCCTTTTTTCTTCTTCAACAGTTCCGGCTTGGTTCTTTTTTGCTATTACAGTTGCAATAGGTCGATTATTAATGGCCAACGTGTTTTTAAAGAATATTTTACAGATACGATGCTTAAAATTGTTAATCTCGAATGAAAATGAATGTTTAGGTCCTCTATTGCTATTATGAACTTTATATTGGTACTTAGGTGTAATAATGTTAATACACTTTGCAATATAATCTCTTTGTCTAGATAAATCTCCCATTTTCCAATAATTGACAAAAATAATTTCTCTGTCTTCCTGTTTGATCATTTCGCTGCACTTCAGTCTACATTTTTCCCCACATGGTGGTCCTATCTGCTTCTTTGGCATGACTTTTTTAGACTGGGACACAAAAGTATATTGTTGCCCACTATTACGAAGTCTTTTAGCATCTTGCCTCACGGATACTTTTGCAAATCCTTTACGCCTTCGTTTGTTCGGAGTTCTGTTATCTTCTGGAGGACCCAAATAATTTTCTTCAACTAATTGTTCAGAAAAACTATCTTGAGGAGTTGGGCTAAATGATACACGCCTAGGTGGGGTGGCTGGTACATAATCAGGATCGCAATCTGCCTCATCAGGGGAAAAGTCCTTACCCGATTCAGATGCACTAGATGAAGATGAACTTGTTGATGATGAACTTGAAGATGATTTTGAGCTAGTTGAATAGGATCTTGCTCTACTGCTAGGACCTGGTATAGTAAGGTCTTCTTCTGGAGTTAATTCTGGAAAACCAGTATCGTTCAAATCTGGATTTGGTATTCCGTCATCAACTGGTTGAACATGATACTCATCTTCCACAGTATGGCTAACAGACTGAGGTAGTGCTTGTTCTTGCAATAAAGAAGGAGATCTATAAGTATCCACAGTCATCGGATTTGCATTGCGTGAAAAATTATAATCCAGGTCGTCCATGGATATTAGTTTGGGGTTTTCAGTACTTACGAAATCTTTCTTAGATTCCATAGCCTCCAAAATGCGTGACAAACGTGGGTTCCGTAAATGCGCCATGACCTGAAGCAAGTGATTTTATAATTATTATCATTTAAATTGACATTTTAACTTAAATAAATTTAGTTACTTTAAGTACAACTTTTATTTATATTAGTAGTAAAGTGATACTAAAAGAAATGTGAAACGTTATTATTAACTGTTTCATAAAATATGAAGTAAATTTTAATATTAAACGTAGTTTAAACAAAATGTAATATTTTACTTCTAAAATTTTTTATGCAAATGTATGTTGCGTAAAGATATAAACTGTGACTAACATAAATGTCCCACTATGATAATTAAGCATATGATTTAATTTGCTCTTTAGTTATTGAAAAACTGTAACTAAACAAATGGTTACTCTTTATAGATTAACGTTATTGGAATAATTCCCAAAAAAAATAAAGGCAAACTGTGATTATACAAAATGTAACATCTTATCAATGAAATTTTATTATGAATTGCGGAATTTCATAACACAAAAACTGTGTTTAAACAAATTGAAACACTTTTCCAATGAAAACAAATTAAAACTTACCTTTTCTGTGACGTACAGCCGTGTTTATCCGAATAATAACACTATTACTTTAAACTTCCGTCATCACTCTTCTACGAACATGTTCTTACTGGTATAGACACAATATTGTATTTCGAGAGCCGATCACAACTCGGTTTAGTAACGCTTTAATTTACTGCTAGATGGCGCTAGATACAATATTTTACGAAAATGTCAAGTTTAGGTTGTAGTTTACGTATATTTTAAATAGCATTGACAACTCAATTCATGTAATTTTCGTTTAGTAACGGGTTTACTTTAAAGGTGCGATATGTGGTAAATATAGGTATATTATATGGCAAAAATGCAATAAAAACTGTTTCGTGTATCTGGCAGATACATACCTATACATAGCGGGTGTCGATATGTATGGTACCCCATAAATTCAACAGATATCATAATTAATTTGCATGAAACAAATAATTTGTGTCACAAATACTAGAAAACCAAACAGCATTTTTCACTTGGCTGTTAGATCACAAACTGCAAGCGCTTTATAAAAAAGATGAGGTAATTGCTGCTGAAGAAAACAAGACTCGGAAGACATTTTTACAAAGATTGGATGCTGCTAAGAAAATAAGCAATTGTTTAATAAAAATTTTGAGCAAATGTCACAACGGGCCCAAGATTTTCTACTCATGCAGTTAAAAATGGCAAACAAAAAGAAGAAGGCAATGAGATACACTATCAGTGAAAAGCATTTGGCGTTGACCCTAATGAAGGAAAGCCCGAAAGGATATAGGTTGCTCCAAAAAATATTTAACTTGCCCAGTAAACGAACAAATCGTTTGGCTCATAGAGGAATAATTGGTTTGGCTCAAAATATAACGTTCAATGTGGGGCTAAATGACAATATTTTTCGAGTACTAAAGCACAAAACACAGAAATGGGCCACAAAGAAGAAACTGTGTTCTATTTTGTTTGATGAGGTTGCTCTGACACCTCATCTCACTTATGTTGAGTCCCAAGATGAAATAAGAGGATTTAAAGACTTCGGGTACGAGAGAGTTTTTTTGTGATCATGCCTTAGTGTTCATGATAAAAGGAGTGTGCTCAAACTGGAAACAACCTATATGTTTCTACTTTTGTGAGGGAACAACTGCAGCTGCTACAGTTGTAAGAATTTTAAAGGAAGTGGTCACTAAAGTGTCGGAGTCAGAATTAATACCCTTGGCTATTGTATGTGATCAGGGCCCGACTTTTAGAACAGCCATTAATATGGTAAAATTGGAGACTGCACGCAAAGGGGTTTAAAATAAGGAATGCAATGGTGAGTAGATAAAATCTCTTTAAAAATAGCTCTTGCATGCACATTGTCTGTGTAGAAGTTAAAAAATATCTGGGATAAAAAGTACCCATCAACATATCTAAATATCCATTTTTATGTTAGTACATGTCATAATGTCACCTGTGTGCTAATTTTGATCTGTAATCTAATCTCTAACTTACATAAAATTAACTTGTTGAACTCAACATTTCTTTGTTTGCAGATGGAACTATTGAGGTGTCAGGACAACAGTTAAGTGTAGTGTTTGATCCCCCACACTTACTTAAGAGCCTTAGGAACAACCTGTTCTGTGCCGATTGCCAACTAGGTCACACTGGAATGCATAAAAAGCTGACAGAGCACCATGTTTACGAAGTAAAAATAAAAATAAATGAAAATTAGTGTAGCTGCCCAAACTCTGAGTGCAACAACCAGTGGAATGCTTAAATACACTGCATTGTTCAGTAAGTATTTACTCTGTTATCGATATGAATTAAGTATCTAAAAATGCCAAAAATTATCCTCTTAATCACTCACTCACTTTACGTTTATTTATTTATTTACAGTCTCCAACAAAATAAACACCATGAATTCTCACTATGTAGATACTTATTTAAGAATTAGGTTCTTAATCATAATTTACAATTTAGCCTTTATGAGTAATAAGACATTCAATTCAAACAAATGTATGCTTTGTTAAGAGTCTGATAAAATAGAAACAGAAGTTGTTATTTTTGTTTATTAACTTTGATTTGAACTACCTGTGTATTAATACTTATTTAACTATGTAATATTTCAGAAACTACAGCCTCGGGTCAAAATGTCAGTAAGACAATGGTCACAACAGGCGAAGCTGTGGAGTTAATTGACCAGCTATTTGATAGTGTGAACGGTTCTCGAGGAAGCACCGTCCGGGGCAAACTGCGTGGACCTATAAAGCCGAACACAAATCAAATTTTCAATTTTTGGACAGAAGCCAAAGAAATATTGAAAACGATACAATTTATAGACGAAAATAGCAAGAAAGCTCGCAATAATAACAAAATTTATAAGGTTCGAGTTCCTTCTCTTAATGGATGGATTACAACTGTAGAAAGTTTTGAAAGGTTGTCGAAACTCTTGTTCGAGAAATATGAAATAAATTATTTTTATCCTAGAAATGTAAATCAGTATCCTCTGGAAAACTTTTTTGGTAGGATTAGAGCCATCAACTACAGGAATGTCAATCCTGATGCAAATAGTTTTATGAATGCATTTAAATCATAATTAATGTCCAATGTTATGGGTCCACATTCCATCTATGCCAACTGTGAGGATGACAAAGGAGACACAGTAGTCGATTTTTTGAAACTCATATCCTCATCCAATATTGATAAAGAAAATGCCATGTGTAATAGACCCATTTTAATAAGCCAAAACATTAGCAATAATTGTAACCAATCGCTAAATCCAGTAAATGAAAGATTGCGTGTGCATTCTTCTGCATATACAGCAGGGTATATGTGCAGGAGAGTGACAAAAAAAATTAAATGTAGGAGATCCTCTGAGACTTACACCGAAACCAAAACAGATGTTTTCCATAAATGGACCGAACAAAAAGAATACAACCTTTAAAACATCAAAATTTTACGTATCCATCGAAGAAATTTTTAATTTTGTATAGGGTATAAGGGATATCTCGGGCCTTATACATGATTACTTGAATAAGTATGCATATAAAAAATGTATAAAAAACGTTTAAGACAAGAAATATTAAAGCAATTTGATGTAAATTGGTTGGGGTGTACACATCACAAAACAGAAGCAAGGGAATGGTTGCTTAATTTAATAACACGCACCCATGTACATAAATGGTGCAACATTATCAATAAAATTTTAAAAGGAGGTGTTCAAGAAAAACTAGTGAAACAGATGTGTGCACCTCAAAAAAATGCCCATGAGAAATATAAAACCCATAGGCTAAGAGAAAAAGTTAATAAAAACTAAAATCTGAAATGTTGTTTTATTTTTATATTTCTTTCCTTAAATTCGTATCCATTAAACATCACGAAAGTAACTTTGAACCTTGCAAATAACATAGTTAACCCTATAAGAATTTTCCATGGTACATCACTATGCTATCGATATTCTATGCCGGGCATCGAGGCTTTTGTAGTGCGCTGTGGTGCATGACTAGTAGGTGTCATTACGACACTAGCGCTTGGTGTATGTTTTTAGAACTAGACGTCAACCTTAGTACTGTCCTATCTGACTAATATATAGTTATCTGTGGATCAAAATCAAGTTCTCAAATTTGTTTCTATACACCCCGCGATTTCTATTTACCCCATTTCACGGTACAAAAAAAAATCAAAAATGAGCTATATCTTTTGTTTTGAAATTAGATGTAGCATCATGCCATTTGAGAAGTTTTTTAGGTATTAACCTGCAGTATATTAAACATAACCAAATTATTAAAACATTAAGTGTGACTGAACTCACCCAACGACACACAGCTGAGTTTTTAAAAGACCAATTAATTTATGTTTTAAATCGTTTCAAGATATCCATCTCACAAATTTATTCCATAACCACTGATAACGGAGCAAATATGCTGAAAATGGTCAGGTTAGTGGAACAAGCTGTAAAAACTAGCATTCAAGGAAATGAAGATGACACAGATGAAGACGAGAATGATATTATGGAGACGACGAGTGACGAAGTAAATTTTATACTCGAAGATTATCTTCACAGTGAACATTACATGGTTGCGGGAGTTAGATGCGCTGCTCATACGTTGCAGCTAGCGGTACAAGACGCTTTAGAGAGTGAATCTTCATGCATTCTAAGTATGCTATCAAATTGCGTTTCGTATAAAAAAAATACGAAACTCAGTGTACCAACACCTTCCAAAAAGTATGGGGGCTAAAAAACCCCCACCACGGGTTTTTTAGCCCACACGTTGGAGTTCGACTTATGATATGCTCACTCGGCTTCTAGAACTTCGACCAATGCTGCAATGTGTGTACGTGGAATTCTATAGAGAATACTATAACGTCTTTAAAACCAACCAAAATCTTGACTTACAAATTACAAATGGAACAACTGACTATGGGTGACTTTTACCTTGATTGGATAAAGTACAAAATAGAGCTCAAGGCCATAAACACAACATGGAGATTAGAGAAAAAGTACTGTTTACATCTAAAGCATTTGTCGCAGCTGCATATATGGATCCACGAATTAACTTCTTGCTGACCACTAATCAACTAGAGACTGCAGAACATGTTTTGGTCAGTACTTGGATGAGATGGCGCAAGTTAAATAAACAAGACCATGACAGTACAGTGTTTATCTCTCCTGTCGCCTCTACTTTAACGGCGTTGAACTAAAAGTCTCCCCACTTTTGTGATTGTTTGTGACAAAAAAAAATGGCATCTAAGCGAAAATTTAGTCCACTGCGGAACCACTTTGAGCAAACGGAGCCAAAGAAAGCAAAGTGTCTGTATTGTTCAAAGATTCTGGCAATGTCTTCTAGCTCCATTGGTAGCTTAAGCCGGCACATAAAACAAGTACATCCCACTATATATACATATATGTGGGATTGATGGCAATAATAAAAGCGTAGGTCACTTTTGAATTGTTTTATTTTTACATTCGAATCACACTTTCTTATTTTAAACACCGTATCGTTCGTCGTCGTTCCACACTTTTTCGCCATTCGCCTTCCGTCCTTCTCGCACACATACTTCCCTTTCTTTCATCCGTTGCGTTCCGGTTACTTAAATTACAATATCCCACAATCGCCCATTCCTGATCCATGTCTGTCCTCAGACATGCTCTCAAAGATTCATGACATGCTTTCATTAATCTAATATAGTATTTAACTTAAATCGAATTTACAAGACCAAGTAACAATTCTTTACTTAAACAAGCTTAAGTTTATACAACAAACTAGTAATTTTGTGAGGTAACAAAATTACACCGTATGAACAAATACAGATCACTTATTGGTAATAAACAAGAGTAACATTGTAGTACAACAGATTTACAACCAAATCAATAAACTACGAGTAAGTTAACAATGAAATAAAACTCTCACACAAACCAAAAAAACAAAAATTATAAATCAACTCTCATGCTTTAGGTTTTGGGGTTGACATCTGGCCACAACTTCATACAATCAGCTGAACTAGAGGTTGCACCAGGTCCTTCCGTATTAGGATCCAGCTTTTTCACTTCATATCTGTCATTCCTCTTCACTTAACTTTATAGGGTCCTAGATATTTGGCTTTTATTTTCATTCCAGTTCCAAATTGCGTGCGTTTTATTGCCACCAATTCTCCTTCTTTGTACTTCATGCTTTCTTTTCTTTTTCTATTGAAATTTCTTATATTCTCTTCCTGGACCTGTAGAATCTGTTCCTTAGCCTTTTCTCTGAGTTTTTCTCTCTCCTCTGAATAACTTTCTCTTCCTTCTTCCAAAAGCAATTCATAGATCTCAATATCTTCTTTCATTCTCATTTTAGTCCCAATCAATAGTTGATAGGGTGTTGAATTTATGCTTCGTTGAAAAGTACTATTTAGAGCTCGTTGTAATCTACTTACATGCCTGTACCAAAGCGAAGGGTTTTCTATACACAATTTTGTAAGTACAGAGATTATAGTACGATGAACTCTTTAACCTGACCATTTCCTCTAGGTATCCCAGTTGTAATTTTGATGTGCTGTATGTTTTCATCTTTACAATACTCTTGAAACTCATTACTCGTATAAGCTGTTCCTCGATCAGTTATAAATCTAGTAGGATTGCCAAAATGTTGCTGGTGAATTTTCAACTTTTCAATTGTTTCTTTACTGGTGGTGCTCTTAGTGGAAAAAATCCAAGTGAACTTCGTAAATGCGTCTACAATTGTAAGAATATGGTTGTACTGCTTCTTCGTCTCTATCATGGGACCAATGTGATCCAAATGAAGTGTGTGTAATGGTGATTCTTCTTTTTCGATTGGTTGCAGAAAACCTTCCTGTTTTCCCTCCTTACGCGTGGCTAATAAACATGGAATACAACTGGTAATGAAATCTTCAATTTTCTTATCTAGGTTCTTAATAAAATAATCCTTACTTATTAATTCAGTCATCTTTTTCTTTGAAAAGTGTCCATTTGCATGAGCTCTTCTTATGATTTCATTTTCCATAGACTTTGGTATCACTAGATGCCTTTCCACTCCTTTGTACAACAATCCATTATCAATATAATAATCACCATAACTTCTTTCTTGTAATATCTCTAATATAGCTTTTATACCATCATCTGTCTGTTGTGCTTGTCTGATTTCGTCATGCAGAGTAACCACTGCTACATAAAGGTTTCGGCTTAATGCATCAGTATGCTTCATCCTAGTTCCCGGCCGATGTTCAACTACAAAGTCAAACTCCTGTAGAAGTAATGTCCATCTTGCGACTCTTGTACACAAATCTTTTTTCTTAAGTGTCATCTGAAATGCTTGGCAATCGGTTACAATTTTAAATTTTAAACCATACAAGTAATGTCTAAATTTTTTCACGCCTTCTATAATGGCCAGACTTTCCAATTCATAACTGGTGGTGGTATACAATTTGCTCTGCTTATTTCTGCCTTATCTTGGAATAATAAGCCTTCAACTGCTCCATCTCTCATAATCTTTAAGTCATTACTGTTTATGTGGCCGAGCCGTCTGTGCCATGTCCAACTTGAAGTCACTGCAGATGCTGCTAACAGTTGTTCTGACTTCACAATGTTCAACTTATACACACCATTGGTTAGGTTAGCTTCTCCAATACATTCGTTCTGTTTATTATAAATGCAGCATACATTTTCTTTGAAAATCACTCTGTTGCCACTATTTAGTATCTTACTCACAGATAGAAGGTTTGTGGTAAGGTTATGTATGCATAAAACATTGTTGACATTTACCTTGTGTTCCTTATTTCGAACTTTTGTGGTAATTTCTATGTCACCGGAACATATAACTGGCACGGTTTCCTTGTTAGCCACCACTATATCACGAGTCTCAAGGTTATATGAAACATTCTTCAGCAAACTTTTGCTTGACTGCGAAATCATATGAGTACTAGCACCCGAGTCGACATACCAATCTTTTTCACTGAATTCACCCGTCAGGAACATTGCACTAAATGCATTAAATGCATTTACTTGTTTATCTTTTTCCATTTCTGGGGAACGACACTGATTTTTAAAATGTCCGAGTTGCTTGCATTTGTAGCACCGAATATTTTTTACCGGTTTTCCGTCACTTGAATGGCTGACATTTTTGTTTGACGTTGACGCTTGTGTGCGTTTCCCGCCATTCCGTTGATATTTGGATGAACATTTTGAAAAAAATGCTCCTTCGGTTTTATTCTCGATATCTGCACTCATATCTAACAGCTTGGTCTTTATTGCATCTGCACTTATTTTCATGCCGGAGTGCTCAATGGCCATTATCATGGGCGCGAACTTCTCGGGTAATCCGGCTAATAATAGTGAACCGACCCACTCGTTATTAATCTCGAAAGCTGTACCTTTTAACTTTTGAGCCGTATCCACAACCTGGGTCACGTACGCAGTCATTGATTCCGAGCTGTCTAGGCGGATGGAAGTCAAAGTTCTGAGTAGGCTGATGCGACGCGTGAATCCGGAATCGTCAAAAAACGACTTTAACTTTGCCCACAAGTTATGCACGGTGGTTTCATTCTTGATGTGAACGTAGAGTGATGGGTCGATAGTCATCACCATCTTTGCTTTAGCCTTCCGATCATCTTGCTCATTGAGAGTAGCACTGTTCGCGACGTCGATACCTTCGAGAATCAAAAAGTTTTCGACAGCGAATGCCTAATCGTCGTAATTATCTCTTCCCTTTATCTTCGGGACGTTCAACGAATAATTTCCTGCCATTGTAACTGCACTATTATAAAGACTTTTAATTAATTTTGACTGAGCCCATAACCTGTTAATTCTGTGGCCCTAGTGAAAAGGGGTACAAGTCCGATTTTGTCGAAAATTAGTTGTAAAGTTTTATGAATGGTTTAGTGTTACATTTTCTTTACAATATTTTAATACATGTTTTTATGACAGTTTATACATAACTTATGTTGTTGTAGTTTGATCATTATTCAAAAGATGGCGTTATGACTGTGACGTCACTTTTCTGTATCGCGGTGTTAAGATTTTCGAGCAAAGAATGACACCCCGGCTACGTTTCATTAAATTTGTCTTCTCTGGATCCTAGTGTTTTATTTATCACTAGTGATATTAGGGACGTATACAACTTTACATTAGTTAAATATACCAAATTGATCAGAAAGAAATGCTCTATCATTTGGTGTAAACGGATCTAAGTTATCTCTAAAAACAAAGAAGTTATTTGGTGCACATGGGTTTAACTAATACAAACAAAACTACATAATTTGGATTCAAGTACTTTTGTATTGTTTTAAACTGAAAAATAAAAAAATTAAATTGTGTTTTTTAATCTAAATTAACATAAACTACCTACGTTTTTATCAAATTGGTGTTTACCAATACAACAAGAGATGGTCCTTATTAAATGGCTTAGTGAGTAATGATATTACTCGACATCAATTTGTTTTCACCAAAATAAATGTCAAAAATCTAGTATAACTCTTTTGAGATCAGTATTCACATTATGTTATTGTGAAATTAATAAATGTAATATAATACAATTCTAGTTGTATTTTATTTATTTATTCAGTTATTACAGGTACACGTTATTCTTATGACATAGTACAGTGTCTCACAAAACAGTACACACTGTTTGTCTGCGAGATCAAAAGTATATAAACTTATAAATAAACTTAAATTATACATATTATTATATAAACTTAACATGGTGTTACTTAATATTAATTTTATAAAGGAGTGTTATTATGGCAGAGTATTTATTAAATATTTTTTTAATTTAGACTTAAATTTATTTTTATTTTGTTCGTCTCTGATGTCCGCAGGTAAACTGTTGAGGATATATGGAATACGTTTCCGTAGCGTTCTGTCTCCATAGACATTGGTAACTCTAGGGACAACAAATTTACCCGAGGTCATCGCTCTCGTATTATAATTATTGTTTACCGTCAGAAGTGATGTATGCTTTTGATTGCTATGGTTGTTTGTTGCAATTAGATAAGTGTGTTTTAGTTTTACTTGTAATAATTTACATATTTTAAATAGTTTATAGTAGTCGTCTCTGTATTTATGTCTTATTTTTTTGTCTACAATCAATTTAATAAATCTTATTTGTATATTTTCTAGTTTTCCTATATGTGATTTAAATGTAAGACCATAGCAATCAAGAGCATAGTCCAAGATGGGTTCAACTAATGCGTTATATAGGACTTTAAGTGTTCCCCTGGGGACACGGTAGCTGAGTTGACAAAACTTGCTTAGTATTATTCTAAGTCTATTAACTATGAGATCAATGTGTTCAGACCAACAGAGGTGCTCATCCACTTTCATACCTAAGTAGGTGACGCTTTTTTCTCTTTGTATTGGTTTGCATTGACAATTAACGAGGTTATTGTGTAAACATTCGAAACTATGAGTAACTATTGGACAGGGTATTTGTTTTAAGGGTAAATAGGGAGAATGTATTATTAATAATCTGGTTTTGTCTGCGTTCAAAACTATGCCGTTGTCATGTGACCACCTGACGACGGCGTCGACGTCCTCCTGCACGGCGCGGCACGTGTCGCGCAGGTCGGTACCGGCGCGTAGCGCGCATAAGTCGTCCGCGAACATATATGCTGAGCAATGCTGTAGCACCCCACACAGACTATTTACATGCATCAGGTAGCAAACCGGACCACATCCTGAGCCCTGCGGTACTCCGCACTTAACTGATTTCTCAAGGCTATATGTGTCTCCAACCCTCACCCGGTAAGAACGTGAATTGAGATAACTTTGAAACCAGCCAGTATCCTACGAATAGCTTTCATTTTACGTAAGAAACGATAACTCGTCGCTGCGGAGGAGTGGTGCGGGTGAGTGGGGAGCGCATAGCGCCCGCGCCCCGTCAGTCGCTCGCGCATTATACTGAGCAGAACCTGTGTCGACGCGCTGCAGTAACGCGAGTAAGTTAGATCGTTTTACACATATTTTTTGTAATTTATGTCGTAGTGAATGTATACTTTAACAGGTTCCAGTCTAATTGTACCTTTTTACACCTAATACTTAGGTTACAAGAATGTATTAAGGAACGCTATGTATATGGAAATCTCTACATAATAGGTATAAATCTTTAAAAATACGCAACGGATTTTGATGCGTTTTTAATAGATAGAGTGATTCATGAAGTAGGTTAAATACATAGTTTATGTACATTTTTATTTATTTTAGTTATTTTCTTTTTAGGATGGCTGGTAGAGGTAGAATTAACCGAATGGTAGATCTTGTTCATCGAGAACTGGAAATGGTTAATGACGTGGATTACTTAATTGAAGAACCTGTACCTACTTGTTTTCTGTTTACCGAGAATCAATCTCCAAAGCCAGGATTTTCGAAGGATAACTCTCCAAAGACAGGATGTTCTACGGATTATGCCCCAATATTTGAATATTTAAAAAACGCTTCACCAATCAGTTCAAATGTATGCTCTCCCATGCCTGGATGTTCCCAAAATTTTTCCCCAAGGCCGAACCCCGACAAAGACGACAATATATATAATATTTACTGATTCTGACGAAATATATCTCATATGTCTTGATATTGTTTCTCTATTAGTTGATAAGCTGCCATGCCCTGATCTCGATTATTCTGGTGAAAGTAGTGATAACTACATACCAAATACACCCGATACAAGTGAATCGGATTGTTCAATACGGAATAGGCGTGCAAAAGGAAGACGCAATGTTATTATTCCTCAGTCAGGCTCAGACGAGAGCAATAATACGTCATTTTGGGATAGAGAAGGTGTTATACAGGGTCGAAAACGTAAACCTAGGAAAAGCAAAAAAGAAAGAAGAGAAGATAGAGAAAATAGAAAAAAGAAAAGAAATCTTGGAAAAAGTTACCAGACAAAAAACGGAAAACCTGTTAAAGAAAGAAACATGAAAAGTTTGGAAAGTTGTAGGATGAAATGTGCTGAAAGAATTCCTGAAGCGTTAAGAAAAAAAATCTTTGATCGTTATTGGAGTTTAGGTGACTATGATAGGCGTGTACTGTTCATAAGTAACCTTATAACGTTAAAAGAAAAAGCAACACAAAAATGGCGCCTACAATCAAAAATAGGAATTATTCCAACGAGTTTTCCTGAAGTTGGATTTAGAGTGTCATCGCATTTGTAAGGGTTGTTTTTTAAAAACATTCGATGAAACGCCCAAGTTTGTCTAAACTGTCAGATAAATTAAAACTAAGCGGTGGTTTGATTATAAATAAATCGTCAAGAGGGAAAAAACCCAGTGTCTTTAAAATTGATGACGAAAGGCTTCAAGATGTTAAAGCTCAAATTTTGTCATTCCCTCTTTACGAAAGTCATTATGGGCGATCGAAGACAAACAAAAAGGTTTTGCCACCCCATTTAACTATTAAGGACATGTACAAGGCTTACTGTGAGATGCATGAAAATCCAGTATCAATCACCATCTACTCATGGGTTTTCAGAGCCCAAAATCTATCTTTTAAGGCGCCTTATGTTGATACGTGTGTGAAATGCGATACTTTAGATACGAAAATAAAATATAGTGAAGGTGAGGAGAGAGAAGAAAATGAGAAGCTTTTGATAGAGCACCAACGTAGAGCAGAAACTATTTATGACCAAAAATCTCAAGATCGGGCGCTTTCAATTACAAAAAAGGATACAGTAGTCTTGTCATTTGACTTACAGCAATGCTTGCTAACACCATACCTTAAATCTGGTGCTGCGATTTACAAACGTCCATTATGGACTTTTAATTTGACTTTGAGGGACTGTACCTCTAATAAGGTATATTGTTTTATGTGGCATGAAGGAATTGGTGATAGAGGGGCAAATCAAGTAGCTTCCTGTTTGTTTTATTACATAATGAACTGCGTACCTGATGACATAAAGCATCTTGTATTTTATTCTGACTCCTGTTCTGGCCAAAATAAAAATATTCACGTTGTTTGCATGTTCCTGTTAGATATGCGGAATAATACAAATTTAGAAACCATAACGCATATTTTTTTAGTACCAGGCCATACTCACATGGATTGTGACGTGGATCATGCGTTAATTGAAAAGGCAAAGAAAAAAACTCAAATGGACATTCAGCATCCGCGGGATTGGTATCAACTTGTCGGAACATGTAGTAAGAAGAAACCATTTACTGTTGTAGAAATGCATTCTGAATTATTTCTAGATTTTGCGAGTTATCTAAAAGGGCCACTGCAACAAAAGAAAATTGATGAAAATAAGAAGAAGTTTAAGTTATCTGAGTGTGCAGCTTTTAAGTATAAAAAAGGAGAATTTGCTCAATTTCATTACAAAATGCATGGCGAAGATGAATGGAACGCAGTGAATTTGCAAAGAAAACGAGGAAAGTCACCGCTTTGAAACACCGCCGGTTTTTGAAACCGAATGTATACCCAAATCATACAATGGGCCGATTAAAATTTCTAATGAGAAAAAACAAGACTTGCTTAGTCTTCTCCCACTTATAAACCCCTAGTGTCAGATCTTTTTATACTAATTTATTAAGTAATGATAACAAAGATCAACATCCTCTTCTAAATGATGACAGTGAAGATGAGACTTTCTATTTTTTTTAGTTTCTTAGCATGTTTTTTTAGCTGTTCCTATAGTTTAAACATTGTAAAAGATCCTTTGATTAGGTACCTACTTTACTAAAAGAAGAGATTTATACATTTTCAGGATTTTTTTTTCATCTCAATTTGTAATTTTTTGCTGATTAATTTGTGAGTTTCTCTTATTTTTTTTTATATTGTTCAAATACGCAAGAAATTTAAAAAAAAAATCTTATCTAATAAATATAATTTTGTATTCCGCTTGTTTTATTTCCATTAAAATATGGGTTTAAGTAGCACAAAATAGTTCATATAAGTCTACATGTACCACACGCCACGTATAAAATCTTTGTGAAAAAGACGCCAAGATATTTTTTTTCAAAATTTTCAATTTTTTTTAAAGTTGACTTAAAGTACACAGCTAAACACTATTTTCTGTTAAAATGAGCTATTAAATATTTCATTAAATTACTTGGTTATCATAAAATGTATTCAAATGCGTATTCCTTTTCACGTAAGCGAATTTTCAATTTACTTATGTGTGAAGGGGTATAAGTTATTTTATACCCTCGAGGAATTTATTTTGTGGAGGGTATAAGTCATTATCTTAAAAACTATTAACTTTACATAAAAAATAACTCAATAATAATAAAGTACATACTCTGTTTACCTATAAAAAACATCACATGTATTACTTTTGCTGGCGGTTGAAATGTCACACGAGGACAAACACGCAATTTGAGCGCGCCGTGTGTTTTTTGCCTCTCCTGTAAAGTTGTAGTTTTAGGCTTAAATCCTTTTTCATTAGGGCCACAGAATTAAACTCAAGTTTTCGCATCTAACAGACTCTTTATTACATTTGCTACCACAGATAAAAAAATACCACAGAACACATAACCATACTATGTTTGGGTCGTGGGGCTCTAGGGACCGGGACCGCGGTCCCATATTCCACCTATAGATACAATAATTATTTTAGAGTAGTATCTTGGGACCACAAATAAAAAAGTAAAGTAAGTCTTACGAAAGTACGGTCAACCAAATAATTTTGAATTAGTATAAATAAAACTATTTTTATTAAATGATAAATTGTCTTTTATTTCTAAAATCACAGCTTTCTATTCGAATAAAAAAATATGTAGGTACTCATTAAGAACTGTAATTATATAATTATAGAAACATAATATGTTTTAAAATTAAATACATCAATTTAATTAAAAAACATTTATGTTTTTATCCACGCAATTGCACGTAACAACCTCTTACCTAAATTTAACGTTCAAAATAATAATTAACTTTACAGCCTTAGTTAGCACCCGGAAGCAGTCTTTTAAATCTTTGCTCTAATAAAATAATGACAATTGTCTTAACTTAAAAATAATCAACAGCATAATAAACAACAACATAAAACCGCTACCTATTAATATGTATAAAATCAGTCTCGCATACATGCTAATAATTATTTGAATATAATCAACAGCCTCGAACTTAATAATAAACATTTCGATAGTATAAAATAACTTTGCATCAGTCTCATAAGTATTGACAATAATTGTGTTACTTATTAGCTTTAAAATCTTAATTTTTCAAGACAATGACCAACACTTATCTGGTGATTAAACAATTCCTGTAATGTCAGTATGATCTTTTCTTTAATCGTTTTACTTTCCGGAGATCTTTTGGAAATATTTGTGGAAGTTTGAAGTTTTTTCCAGTAAAAGATACTGTCTTTTCTAATACCCTCCAAAAATTGCACAATATTTGGTTTTGGTTTTAAAAATTTTTTTACGTGGTTATTCCAAGCTTCGACAATATTATTAGTTACGTGATCTTCGCCATAACTACACCATAAAGTTGAAAAAATATCGTTTTCTAGCCACGTGTTGACGAAATAGTCATTAAATGATGTTATTTCACTGATTCTCGGACAATCTTCCATGATGTAAAGCCATCCTTCACTGGTTAAATGTTGCGGGAGATGTGCAAGTGCTGAACACAACTTTACATGTACTTTTCCAAGTTTAGATTTGGTTACACCCAACTGCTTCGCTTTTCGCCATAAACATCGTGTGAAATGGAAAGACAACCTAGTATCTTCACACCTGGGATAATGCTTCGCAGTGCTAATATAGCGGATACTTCAAAATCCATACTTATTTTCGATGGGTTCCACTGAGGTATACGAGCCTTGATCAATGAAAAAAGAATTTCGTAAGTTGCACGGGTTTTGTCCGGTAAAAGTATGTATAGTATTGGAACTACATTGACAAAAGAATTGTTACTTCCAATATCTGCATGCATTGTGTACAGCTGATAAAAATTTTTCTGACACAGCTTAAAAGTGCCATCAATGAAAAAGTGGCTAGATTCGATAGGTACTTCAACATCTCTTCATTGCAAAAAATCCAAAATTCTTTATTTTTGTGTTTATAATCCGCAAATAATAAATTTTCATATCTTTTAGAATATCGATATCCACTGCTTTTTGAAACTCTATCTT
>NW_020800447.1:0-9083 GCF_003590095.1 Trichoplusia ni | reverse complement strand
GCGCAATAAATACTTCAGTAGCCTTCATATGGCCACTGGATTTCACCAGATACCTTTGGACCAGGAGTCGGTACCGCTTACGGGATTCGTCACGCCTGAGGGCCATTATCAATATTTGAAAATGCCTTATGGTTTGGCGAATGCCCCGGTTGTTTATCAGCGAATTATCACGAAAACACTCCGCGAGTTCATCGAATCTGGTGACATCCTAGTGTACATCGACGACGTCCTAATATTAAGTAAAACGGTAGATCAGGGTCTCATTTTATTGCGCAAGGTTCTTGATACTTTGACAAGAGCTGGCTTTTCTATTAATTTGGAAGAAATGCTCGTTTTTGGCCGACGGAAATCGAGTATTTGGGTCGGACAATTAGTGAAAATCAGGTTAGGCCGAGTCATGATAAGGTGAGAGCTTTGATTGACTCAGCCCAACCGCAAAACATTAAACAAGTCCGGCAGTTCATGGCCTTAGCCAGCTATTTTAGACGGTATATAGCTGACTTTGCCCAGAAAACTGCATGTATCGCTGCCCTAACTAAAAAGGGTGTTCCTTTTAATTGGGGTTTAGAACAACAGGCAGCTCGAAAGTACATTTTAGAATGTCTGACGAGCGAGCCAGTATTGGCGATCTATGACCCTTCGTTACCAATAGAGGTCCACACAGACGCGAGCTCTATTGGTTATGGAGCTGTTTTGATCCAGGTACATGAGGGTAATCGCAAGCGAGTGGTATCATACTTCAGCAAGCTTACCCAAGGGGCTGAAAGTAAATACCACTCGTATGAGCTGGAGACGCTTGCCGTCGTTAAAGCTCTCCAAAATTTTAGGCATTATCTTGTGGGGTGCCACTTCACTGTAGTCACTGATTGCAACGCGCTAAAACTTACTCAGCGTAAGAAGGATTTGTTGCCTAGAGTGGCTCGTTGGTGGATGTACCTCCAAGATTTTGACTTCAGCCTTGACTACCGTAAGGGTTCTCTTTTGCCCCATGCCGATTATCTTAGTCGGAACCCGGTAAATGTGATTTCCATTCAGAAACCTTTGAACTGGGCTCAAGTTGCTCAGGCTTCGGATGAAGAAACGCGGTCTCTCATACAGAGCCTGTCAGATGGCCTGTTAGACTCTTCGCGTTACATTCTTAAGAATGACATCCTTTATTTTAAGTCCACACCTACTGGTGAAAACCCAAAGCTCCTTTGCTTTATCCCCAAAGGTCACAGGCTTAGCCTTCTCCGCATCTTTCATGATGAGCATGACCATCCATGTGTAGATAAAACTGTCGACCTTATCACAAAATATTTCTGGTTCCCAGGGTTAAGAGCTTTTGTAGTGAAGTACATAACACATTGTTTGGTGTGCTTTTCCCACAAGAAAGTTGCCCGTGCTCCTCTTCAACCCATTCACTCCTGGGAAAAACCAGACGTCCCGTTTGAAACGATCCATATGGATGCACTAGGCCCTTTACCCGAAGCCGATGGCTATCGTTATGTTCTAATCGCCGTTGATGCGTTTTCCAAATTCACCTTAATTATACCCAATGTATCGCCAAGATGCTGGCGAATTAAAACATCATTTCACGAACTTAATTTCACTGTTTGGTACACCTAAATTGTTAGTAGCAGATAGGGGTAGAATGTTCCAGTGTGTTGAATTCCTCAATTGGGTTAGGGATATGGGGTGCGATACACATCTGATAACACCAGAGATGCATCAATCCAACGGACAGGTGGAACGATACTGTCGGACTGTACTTAACATGGTACGTATTGAGTGCAATTACAGGCAACAGAGGTGGCCAACCGTCCTGTGGAAGTTGCAGTTGGTTCTCAATATGACCAAACACAGAACCACTCAGCTGTCGGCGCTTAACCTGCTGGTAGGTATCGATGCGGCAACTCCACTCATTCGAAGTTTGGTACGGGATGTAGCTATTGAAGGTTCCAGTCCAAACAGAGAGGCTCTTCGCGAGATGAGTCGGCAAAGGGCGTCTGAACGCCTGCGTTCAAATCAAGAGGGTCAAGATAGCTACGTCAACCAAGGTCGTAAGGTGCCTCGTACTTTCGAACTAAATTCATTAGTTTTTGTTAGAAAACAGGCGCAGTCAACTGGGAAGCTGGACTCCTGCATGCGAGGGCCATATCGTGTGGTGAAAGTTCTCCCACATGGTCGTTATGAGCTTCGACTCTTGGCTGGATCGTATGGGAAGTCGACACAAGCGGCTGCGGAGTACATGATTCCGTGGCAAGGAGAGTAGACTCCCGATGTGTGCGCTGATTTTTTTTGTGGTGAGTTATCCGAATTATTTCAATAACTGATATTTTGTTCAAACTGTTTTTATTGTGTTTTTTTAAACTTTAAGTAAGTGTGAGTGATAATTTACCTAGGAGTGAAACACTTTCTGAGAGAGTAAACATGCCAAGGGAAGTCTTACCTTGCAGTTGGGTATAGCTTGCCTCAGAGTGTGATATGCTATCCTGACTGACGGATACGCTTCAAGTGGAGTAGGGTTTCATATTATTGGATGCTGTCCTGGAGTGTGCTCGGATATGCGATCCTAGTATATGAGACATGCTTTGGGTGTTTTTGTTTTATTTTTGTGGTTCGGACTTATGGTCCTGGAGCTATGTATAGTACTTACACGCTTGGTCATGTCACAGGGTTGACTGACGAGTCGTGGTGTGGAACTTGTTTCAGTGGTAAACATTGTATGTGTGTTATTGATAGTTTGGGTAGAAACACGCTCATATGTGGAACCAATTCACACACGCAAAGCTATGTCTCACGCAAGTATGCGTAGATCTCTAACGAGTCGTGAGGTGGCACTCCCCCGACGGGTTTTGCCCCAGGTGTTTGGTACAGATATTAGTTTGTTTTATACCGTTGTCCTAATGTTGAGCTAGGCTAGTTTAGTTTACATAACGCCAAATGTGCACTTACGTGCACTTATATGATATGTGTCGTAAATTAGCGTTATGTGGGCACATAGTTGTCCTGTTGTGGTTATTATTGAAAATAGTATTGCGCCGTTGTTTTCGTTTTTACAGAAGCAGACGATGAGAATGAGGAGTCCACCACTCCGCGTGTCGGCCAGCCTCCTGGAGTTGAGGTGCCTGGTGACATGATGGAGCCACAGCCCAGCACGTCCGGGAAACAGAGAAGCGAAGACAGGCCTGCTCTACTGGCGTCACTCAGCGTTTCCTCGGATCAAGAATCAGGAGCATCAATGCCAACTCTAGAGACTGATCTCCAGAGTTAGAAGATGGAGCCCGAGGACGGCCTCCCGTCAGGAAAGGCCGTGTAGGATATTAGTTGGGAGGGAAGGGGGTTGTCTATAAAAGGCCGTGCTTTGACAGCACAGCCCTCTTTCTGCTGCCAACTGTTGTCGAGGTAGGGTGTTACTCCGTCCGATTACTGTGTGACTTTTTTTTGTAATTAACGCATGCTCATTGTAATTAGTGATAAGTCTGGTGTTCTATTTTTGTGTATTGTGTACAAATTGTTGTATCGCTTGTGAATTTCTTTTGTTAAGATTTATTGATTAGTAGGTAGTATTAAAAATTGTTTTAAAAAAATCACTTCTGGTCTTATTTTCCTAGAGTATAGATTTGTTTTTTTTTTTTTCTGCAAATAGGATATTTTGTCACTTTTACATGTCTTCTTTGAGAACGATGGAGCCGACATTTCCTAGCTGACTACCCTAAGAAGAAATGTCGAAACAAACTCAGGGGTCGCAGTCTCTTTTAAAGTCCAGACAATTTTCAAATTCGAGTGTATAAACTAATGCAGAGTATTTGAATAAATTGATGATATACCTGCATAAGGTTTATACTTACAAAAAAAAATATATAAAAAAGATTTAAAAAATAATAACGCAAATCAGTTTCATGTTATTAAATCAAATAATAATTAAAATTAACAAAAATAAATTCATGCAAAAGCACAAAAAATGTCACATATGTATAAGATTATATGCCAAAGCACAACACATGTCAATAATTATGTACATAAATAATGATAGCTGTATAAGCGAGCAGTTCAATCCCAAGCATTTTTATCATTTAAATAATCTGATATTTTGTAATATCCTTTTCCGGATAATTTTAATTTAATAAAAGTTTTAAATTTCTTAGTCGGCAGCTTACGAACATGAATGGGAAGCTTGTTGTAGAAACGTATACATTGACCCATGAACGAGTTGCTTACTCTATGGAGACGAGTAGCATGTACGGCTAAATTATGTTTGTTCCTTGTATTGATTGAGTGGACATCGGACAATTTTACAAAGTTTGATTCGTTTTTATGAACAAACATTAAATTCTCAAATATATACTGTGAAGTTACAGTCAGAATGTTTATCTCTTTGAATTTCTCACGGAGAGAAACTCTTGGGCCCAAATTATAAATAGCGCGGACGGCCCTTTTCTGAAGCACAAAGATGGAATGAATATCTGCACAGCCTCCCCAGAGGAGAATCCCGTACGACATAAGGCTATGAAAATAACTGAAATAAACTATTCTGGCTGTATCCACATCAGTTATCAGTCTAATTTTTTTACAGCATAGGCGGCTGAACTGAGCCTGCCGGATAACTTGTTTATGTGAGGGCCCCCCGGGAGTTTGGCATCAACAGTTATGCCAAGAAAGACAGTGGACTCAACAGGGTCCAACTCTAGCACATTCAGTTGTACGTTGGTTCTTAATTGCCTTACATGCGGCATTGAAAATTTAACTAATTTAGTTTTATTGGGATTTAAAAGAAGATTATTTATATTGAACCAATAGACAACCTTTGCAAGGGCAACATTAATTTCTTGAAAGTTTTGAAGCTGGCGCTTAATTTTGAAAACAAGAGATGTGTCGTCAGCAAATAGTAAAATCTTGTGATTATCCCTTACATGAAAGTGTAAATCGTTAATATAGATTAGAAAAAGAAAAGGGCCTAGTATTGACCCCTGCGGAACACCCATAGTTACAAGAGCTCCTTCAGATTTTTCGCCATTTACATCTACTCTTTGAACTCGATTTTCTAAATAAGAGCTTAGTAGGCTAAGAGACTTATTTCTAATGCCATAGTGATGCAGTTGTCTGATTAGTGTATCGTGACAAACACAATCAAAGGCTTTGGACAAGTCACAGAATATACCTAACGCATCCTGTGAATTCTCCCAAGCCTCATACACACTTTTGAGTAACTCCACACCCGCATTAGTAGTAGACCGACCCTTGGTAAATCCAAATTGTTTGGAATGAAAAAGATTGTGTCTATTGAAATGTCTTAACATTTGGTTCAAAATTAGTTTCTCAAAAATTTTGCTCAAGATGGGCAAAATTGAGATTGGTCTAAAATTAGTTGGATCGGTGGTACTTCCTGATTTGAATAATGGAATCACTTTACTTAACTTCATTAGATCTGGAAACACACCGGAGGCGACACAAGAATTGAACACTATTGCTAGGAATGGGGCGATCGATTTAATTATTGAGGATATAATATATACAGAGAGTCCCCACAGGTCAGCAGTTTTCTTAACTTCAATATCCTTAAATGATTCTATTATTTCTTTGGCGCTAACAAACGTGAATTCAAAATCTATGCCGCACTCCTGTACACAGTCTTGGAGTATCGAGTATGCGGAGCTGGAAGACGACAACAGAGTTCTGGTTGTTAAGATCGGGATATTTGTGAAAAACTTTTCAAACTCCGTTGCTACCTCCATATCCGCTCTTACATCTACATAATTAATTTTTAAGTGGAAATCTGTATTCTTAACTGTACTTTTTCCTATTTCCGCATTAATTATATTCCACGTAGTTTTAATTTTGTTTCCAGATGTTTTTATCTTATTTCTAATGTGTATTGATTTTGCTGAGGCACAGACTCTCTTGAACAGCTTTGAGTAACGCTTTACATATTCTTTAAAATAATCGCTGTGATTAATTTTCTTTTCATTATATAGTTCAAACAATTTTAGTCTACTCTTGAAAATACCTGGTGTTGCCAATCACTAAACACTAAACGATCACTTACAGAAGCTGATTTAGAAGTAAAAACCTTCTTAAACTCTGAGTTCAATAAGATTAAATAATAAAGTGTAAGCTTGATCTGGGTCACTGTGATAGGACAAACCAGATAATTTTTGATCTAAGTTATTATTAAAAACTTCTAAACGATATTTATTAACAGGAACAAAATTTACAGTTTTCCTTTGACTTTTAACACTCTCTTTAGGCAACGTGACTAGCTGGCCACAGTGATCAGAGTCTAGTACATTAATAACTGAATAAGACAACGGCTTAATGTTAGTAAAAATATTATCTATACAAGTGGCACTAGTGGCAGTTATTCGAGTTGGCTCAAGAAATGTGTTGTACAAACTATATGACTTAAATAATGTTATGAATCTATTTACAACATGAGCCTTTTCTAATAAGTTTATATTAAAGTCTCCACAGACAGCAATCGTCTTGTTAGTATTAGAAATTTTAAATAATACATCTTCCAGTATTTTCTCAAATATATCATATGATGCACATGGGGGCCTGTACACGCTCAATACAACAAACCGCTCAAGCTCAATACATGCTATCTCAGCAACTCGCTCAACAGACAGACTCACAATATCACTGCGTTCTTTCAATTTAAGATTGTTCCGAACAATAATTAATGAGCCACCATGTATCAAATTATTTCTGCTGAACGAGCTGGCCACTTGATGGTTATTAAAGCTGAACATGAACTGATAGTCTCTTAACCAATGCTCTGTGATACATATAATATCAATCTCATTACAGTTCATGAACAACTCCAACTCCAATTCCTTACCCGTCAAGCCCTGAATATTCTGATGAACAATACTTAACATGTGCTTATTATTGATTTTACTACTAACATTTAACGAGCTTGACGGATCACAGATAGAAATTCGGCTATCATTGCAAGAGGTTGACTCTATTGTCTTAATATCTAATTTAAATTACTTGGAACAAATTCCAAGGTTGTATCCACAAGCTACAATCTATATGCTCAATAGGAGCAGTGTGTTTAGCCAAGCAATTGGCTTTATTCAAAATACAATAAGATAGCGAAATTGCTACCTGTCCCTTATAATAATTAAAAAGATAATAATTATCTTTAGTCCTAAAATAATTATTACTAATGATTACATTAGTGTCAATAAATTCAAATTATTTATTATATAAAGATAGTGTATGCAACTTCATATTGCATTTGTTCCTAATATTTTTCTCAGTCTGTGACAATCCCTGACCATATGGAAAAGCATATAAAACATTTTTTTAACATTTAATTTAATTAAATTATCAAAATATTTCATTAACATATTTACACTAGTGTTACCTCTTCTCCCAATTAGTACAATTATACACTCGGCGTCAAAAAAATCGCACCTCTGCGAAAATAGCTTTCAAGCGTTATTTTAACAATTACACACATATTTACCCCCACCAATATTGGTGTCATTTGGTAGCCTATTAAATAAACTTATAAAAACAATTCAATTAATTCTTATTTTTTATTAAAACAATGCAAAAAACAATAAAGTTTACAAAACAATAAAAATTCTTAACTAAGCCAAAATTAAAAACAGATGAATCATACAAAAAAATACACAAAAAGTTTCTTAAAACTAACCTAAAACCTAGTGTTACCCCCCCGTGCCCGGATGACGGCTTTCATACGCTCCCTCATGGATCTCACCAATTTTAGGAGCTCTTCTTGAGGGATACTAGCCCATTCCTCAATAACGGCCTCTTCAAATTCCTGGAGAGTCGTAGGAGCGGGATCACGAGACCGAACCTTGCGTTTCAAATGGTCCCAGAGGTGCTCTATCGGGTTCAGATCTGGACTTCTCGCTGGCCACTGCATGACAGAGATCCCAACCTCTTGAAGGTAATCGCGCACAATTAATGCAGTGTGAGCGCGAGCGCTATCGTGCATTAATGTGAACCCCTCGCCAATAAAACCGGCATAGGGAACCACATGCTCTTCCAGGATCTCTGTGATATACCGGTGAGCAGTCAACGATCCTTGCCCGCGAGCACCTGCAGTCCGGGAAACGCACACAAGGTGGTTTTGCCGTCAGCCGACATGCCACCCCAAAACATACAGGAACCACCCCCGTATTCCACTGTCTCCTGGATGCAGGCTTGAGCGAAACGTTCACCCTGTCTTCTGTACACTCTTTTGCGTCTGTCGTTGCAGTAAAGGCATACTCTCGTCTCATCCGAGAAGAGAACAGCGCTCCATTGGTCAAGAGACCAATTTACGTGATCGCGAGCAAACTGTAAGCGGGCTCGCCGATGCTCTGCGGTCAATTTTGGACCTGTAGCAGCTCTACGAGCCACTATCTTCTTCTCCCTCAGTCTTCGTCTAACCGTAGAAATGCTCACGGTAGTTCTGCGAGTTGCCCAGGGCTGTTGTTGCAACTCAACAGCATTAGAAAACCGATTTCTTAAAGATGTCGATACGATGAATCGGTCGTCTCTCTCCGAGGTGCAGCGACGTCTACCAGACCCATGCCTCCGGACATGGCCACCGGTCTCTAGGAACCGCTGGTATACTCTTCGAACCGAAAAAACGGCTCAAGTTCAGTTGCCGAGCGACATCACACTGTCGCATCCCTGATTGCAGTAGTGCAATCACTTGAGCGGCTTCATCAGCAGTAGTATCCATCTTCAAGGCGTTTTTTTTTGTGAACGATCTTCTCGTGTGTCCTCTTCAACGGTTGGATAGCGAATGACCCCAATTGAACCTGTATTAACCCTTTTATACCCACTAAAGGTAGCGCAAGTTGTGGCCCGCTGAGGAGCAAAATTTGCCTGTTTTTATCAAGTTACATTTGTGGTATCAAACTTTTTTTAATTAAATGAAATGATGTTTTTTTATAAGTTTATTTATTTGGCTTTCAAATGACATCAATATTGGTGGGGGTACATGCGCGTGTTAAGGTTTAATAACGCTTTGAATGTTATTTTCAAGGAGGTGCGATTTTTTTGACGCCGAGTGTAGTAGTTGATGGACTATAGTTGCCCGTTAATATTTTATTCATTATTTGTTTATAGTC
>NW_020800446.1:0-50555 GCF_003590095.1 Trichoplusia ni | reverse complement strand
TGGCAGCGGGCACAGCCGATTGAAGGTGCGCCGAAGAGTGCCCGATGTTGTCTTCACGTCTGCTACCCTGGTCACACCGTCGGCGCCTGGATACACGCTGGTTATTCACCCGAGCAGCCATCTGTCTCGTACCAGCCGCTCATTCTTGACTAGCACCATCTCTCCAAGTTGAAGATATCGTCCTCCTCTGCAGCGTTTCTGTCTTTTTTGCAGCTCTGTAATGTATTCTTTATAAAATCTATCCCAGAGGTGGGTCTTCAAATGTTGAGTTCTCATACAACGTGGGAAAGTGCTCAACCTTGTAGTGCATTGTGCCTGAGGAGAGGGTAAGACAGTTAATGTTCGTCATGTGATGGTGTGGAAGGATCAGAAGGTAAGGGAGTTAGAGGCCTGGAGTTCAGGATAGCTTCTACGTGGGTAAGTACTGTGTTCATTTCCTCATAAGTAAGGTTTGCAAGAGCAAGTATACATTTCAAATGATGTTTCAACTGATTTTAAAGCACCCTCTGCTAAACCATAGTGTGGGCTGTAGGCTGGAGAGAATTTAAGCAAACTTTCCACGTAAGTAGTTTGCATTTATTTTTAAAAAGCTAGCCAGTTCATTACATGCTCCTGCGAAACATGTACCATTGTCCGAGGAGATGCTGAAAGGTTTTCCTCTGCGGGCAATAAATCTGTTTAGAGTAGAAATAAAGGTTTCGGAGCTGGGATCTGTCACAATGCCTGAATTAAATCACTACCTCTACCCTTTCGGATCAAAATCATCACTGGTCCTGCATAATCATACAAGTACTCTTACTGGTCATACAAATGGATATTCAGGAGGTAGTTCCTTCTCAGGAAGATTGCTCATTGAGAAGATTGACACAACTATGTTGACTTTCTAGGAAGATTTCTACCATTTAACGCCCAAAATTTATGACACATAAATATGCGTCATAAATTTAGACACCAGTAACTGAACCAGCATGCATGAGTAATTTGTGATAATGATTAAAACTAAGTACTGTAATGTGATGAGATGCATGTAGCAATGTAGGACGTTTGGTGTGGTACTTGTAATGTGAGTGAGAAAGCCTACAACCAACTCTAATGAGACCATCAGAATGTAACAAGTCAATGTGACAACTTTTTATATTTTGGAAAATAAGAGTGTCGATAACAAATATTGTGTCCCGCACAATATTGTTTACGTGAGTAGATACTTCGTGGCGCGCCCCGCGTCACAGCTCGTTTCGTGTTTACGTTGTGTTGTGTGCTGCGGGCTACTATTTATAGTAGTTCGTGTGTATACGCGCTTCACAACACGTAAACAGTCGTTCCCTTGTTCTTTTTAGAACCTTGGGTCGGCAATCAAAAGTCGGCACTCGACGTGTCTTTTTAAAGACGTGTTCGAGGTCTTGTCGCAATCTCAGTTAGATACGTCATTGCAAATCCGCTGTTGTTGTTGTTATTTACGACTCAGTGGTACTCGGTGGATACCTTACGGTGTTAACGAAGCCGAGTGGGTGTCGACCCACGCACCCGCCCCGTCCCTTCAGGACAGGGCAGTCAGTTGGACGGGTCCGGATCAGTCAGCCTTGGGGGGCCTCCTAGTCGACCCCGCTAGGACACGATTGCCGGGAGTTTCTTGCGGATTCTTCTCCCGGAACGTGCGCGTACTCGAATCCGCCAGGTAGGTTGTTAGGATGTCTGCGCCTATCTCGTCCCAGCCGAGCGTCGAGGTGCTCCAGTCCTTCGTCGCACTAGCACGGGATGACCCTGCGCTGGTACGTAAGTACGGCGCACGGTTCCCCGGGCTGTTCCCGGCGGCGGACTCGCAGCCCTCCGCGCTCCCCGCGCCTTCTGCGCCCCTCGCGCCCTCCGCGCTCCCCGCGCCTTCTGCGTCCACTGCGCTCCCCGCGCAGCCCGCCCCGCCCGCCCCTAAGGCCAAGCCCACGCGCAACTCTTGCGCCTCCCCCCCGCCCCGCCGCGCTCCCTCTGAGCGCAAAGCTTCCCCCGTCCCTAGCGCACGCTCCAAGTCGCGCAGCCCGGTGCGTCCCACCCCCACCCCCGCCCCTCTATCAGTCGCGCCGCCTTGGCCGACCACCCTCTGTTCACCCATCTCGCGCCGGTCTTGGACGCGGAGATGGCCTCCGACTCGGAAGAGGTCCTCACGGAGTCCTCCTCCGAATCCTCCTCGTCCTCCTCTGCCGACGACTTCACGGTCGTCGGCAAGAAACGTTCGCGTAAAGCGAAACCCAAAACCCAGGCAAAGGCCGCTAAGACCGAGGCCCCCTCGGCGACCGCCCCTGCCCCCACCCCCGCCCCCGCAGCTGCCGCCTCCCCGGCCTCAGCGGTTCAATCCACTTCTGGTTCGCAGAGGGTCCTCCCTCGCAGCCAAAAGCCCCCTCCGATTTTCCTTCACCAGAAGGAAAAATGGACCGAAGTCTCCTCGTGGTGCACCACGCACCACGTACAATTCACGAGTGGCCGCCTCGTTAAAGACGGCATTAAAATCATAGTCCCTACGTCTGGCGACTTTAGGTCGCTGACGGAGATGCTGCAGGCACGTCACCTGCAGTATCATACCTACGCCCTCCCCGAGGAACGCACCCTTAGGGTCGTCCTCAAGGGCCTCCCGGTCTCGCTCTCCACCAAGGAGATCGAAGAAGATCTCACGGCGCAGGGCATCGCCGTGTCCAAGGTGCACCGGATGCACCGTGCCAAAGGCCTAACGCCATATGAAATGGTATTGGCCATTATCCTCGCTCCGCCGACACGAAGGCTATCTTCCGTGTCAAGACTGTGTGCCACCTGTCTGGCATCACAGTTGAGACCCCGCATAAACGCGGTCCTCCCGGGGCAGTGCCACAACTGCCAGTTGTACGGGCACGCCAGCACGTACTGCAAGGCGCGCGCCAGGTGCGTCAAGTGCCTAGGCGACCACGCCACGGCGTCCTGCCCCCGCCCGAAAATCCCAGTCCCAGACTCGGAGCCTCCGAGCTGCGTCCTCTGCGGAGAGCAAGGCATCCCGCCAATTACCGCGGTTGCCCTAAGGCTCCCAAGAGCCGGCTCTCCCCCTCCACGGCCAAGCCCAAAAAGGCGCCGAAGCGAGCTTCCGCTCGCCCCTCTGCGCCCGCCCCTCCCTCAGCCCAGACCCCGCTGAGGCCCCAGAGGCCCTCTTTTTGAAGCAAGCTCGGCGACCCGAGTGCGTTCACCCCTCTCGCCCCTCAGGCACGTCGTAATGCCCCTCAGGCATCCAGAATCCCGCCGTTGATGGGATTGCAAGTCCCTCCTCCAGCCCCTCAGGCTCCTTTTATCCCTCCGTTGATGGGACTGAACATCCCTCCCCCCTCTCAGCCCCAGCGGCCTCCCCGCGCGCCGCGGCAAACACCCCCGGCGCCACAGCCCACCTCCGACATGAGACTCACTCGAGCCTTCATCGACGTCCTCGATGGTGACCTCATGAACGTCATGTCCCAGCGCTTAAGCGCCAGCCGATCTCCCCAGGAAGCCCTGGGGATTTTCTCCGAGATCCGCAGCCTGATCTCAACCCTAAACTCGTTCTCCCGTGCAGGTCATTAATGGCAGTCACAAGCGGAAAACTCAAACCCCGATAACTTCGGATAGCATTTTTCAATGCCCGAGGCGTTAAGTCCCAACGCGATGAGATCGCGACCTTCCTCCGCGACCATCTAGTTGACGTACTTCTCGTCCAAGAGACGTTTCTCAAACCTTGCGAAAGGAACCCCAACATTGCGAACTATTCGATGGTCCGCAATGATCGTACCCGTGGCACATTAGGTGGCACGCTTATCTACTACAAGAGGTCGCTATACTGCGCCCCTGTAGACCCGCCCCCTCTATCTCTCATTGAGGCTTCCGTCTGTAGGATAGGCATGAACGGTCACAGCCCTCTGTTCATAGCTTCCATTTATATCTCCCCCGTAGACAGCAGGGCTAATATTCAACCAGATTTAGAGTCCCTCTTCTCTCTCGGTCACTCCGTCCTTCTGGCGGCTTTAAGTAACAACCTGTTTCTGCAAAGGTGGAAGGAGGCGATAGTTATCGGCATTCCCAAACCGGGTAAACCCAAGTCTGAGCCGACTAGTTACCGCCCGATCAGTTTACTCAAAGTTCTCGGGAAACTGTACGAGCGCATAATTTACTCTCGATTAATGGACTTTGCCGAGTCCAGGAGTCTCATTCCCGACGAGCAGCTTGGCTTTTGAGCCCAACACTAGTGCGTCCAACAAGTCCACCGTATCGTCGAGCATGTCAGCGCAGGTTTCCAACTTGGCAACCTCACTGGAATGGTCCTTTTCGATGTCGCAAAGGCATTCGACAAAGTCTGGCACAACGGCTTGATTTACAAGCTGTACTCGTTCGAGGTGCCAGATCGTCTCGTGCTCATCATACGAGACTACTTGTCGAATCGTACCTTCCAGTATCGCGTCGACGGGACGCTCTCGTCTCCTCACGCGATACGCGCAGGCGTGCCGCAAGGCTCGGTGCTCTCTCCTCTCCTTTTCTCGCTGTACACCAGCGACGTTCCCACCGGTGGCAAGCCCCAAGTAGCAATGTACGCCGATGACACGGCTATCTTCTACTCGTGTTCGAGACCGGAACCGATAGGTCGACACCTCCAGGCCGCGGTCGACGCCCTAGGGCGTTGGTTCACGAAATGGAGGATCGAAGTTAACCCCACCAAGAGCGCGGCGATCCTGTTTAGCCACAGGACTCGCCCTCCCGTTCTTCCTCCCCCCATTCGACTCTTCGGTAAGCCTATCCCTTGGGAGACGCAAGCCAAGTACTTGGGTATTATCCTTGATCGGAAACTCAATTTTCGTGAGCACATAAGGACGGTTCGTAATCGAGCCGCCTTCGCTCTGTCCAGTCTTCATTGTCTGTTGAACAAACGGAGTAAACTCTCGCTTACTTGTAAGCTGAGTATTTACAAACTGTGCGTGAGACCGATAATGACCTACGGAAGCGTTGTGTTCTCACACGTAACCGATAGCAGACTTAGGAGACTGCAGACCCTTCAGAACCGCTTCATGCGCAAGATCACGGACGCCCCGTGGTACGTGCGTAACTCGCAGCTTCACTGCGATCTTAAACTGCCGACCCTCAAGCAGTTCATGAAACGTGCCTCCATCCGATTCTTCGAGTAAGCGGACTCGCATAGAAACCCCCGTATCGTGGCGGCTGCACGATACAAGCCCTCCCTGTTGTCGCGCATCAAGCGCCCCCGTCACACGTTAACGTATCCAGACGATAGTACAACGCTTCTTCAGGAAGCGTTTAGTTCCCAAACTACAAGTACTAGCAACACTCCACACAACCGCAGACACTATCGTGTCCGTCCTCGCCGGCGAGGCTCGAGGCCCCCCCGTCCCTAGTGATATACCGGTCCGTTCTTATACCGGTCAAACTAGTAATAAAACAAGTCCCTAAATAATTTGAAACAGATCCAGCTGTCTCTTTTGTTTTTGCATTAAATTCGATACGATTCGAACGGCTAAGTCGAGGTTCGAGCCCCGCAGGGGCTGCCCTTAGAACTCGTTGTCGACCCTAGCTTAGTAATATTGTTCTGGCTGGAGGCGCCATTAGTCTCGCCATTATAGTCCGGATTCGCAGTAGAAGTCACCCTGCCGACTTCTCTGCAGAAGACCAATCAAAAAATAAAGAGGGTCGTCACATTCGGCGGCTACACTTCGACAAGAGAAGAACAGCGAAACAGCAAAGAAGCCTCATCGACAGGAAGCCCTCACCAATAGCACAGCGAAGCGCCCTATCGTCGTCAACGGAGCCTCAGCGACATCGAAGGAGCCCTATCGTCGTCAGCGGAGCCCTACGTTTTCTTCGTAGATTTAAGTAAACATTTGTTTGTTTACATTTTATTTCCTGTGTTAGAGCGTCACTAAACTAAGTTTCGTTTGGGAACAAGGCGTGTCATTTTTCACCAATCCGGCACCCCAATAGTTTGTGCTCGTGTGGTGCTCTATACTGACAGGTTGGAGTCCGTGCGACACACTATGTACTGGATGACCCGTTCAAATGCAACATGGTGTTGTGTTTTTATAATAGTGGTTGCAGCCACCCATCCTGCACTTATTATACTTGATTTATGGACACTACATATGTAGATAAGGCATAGGTAAAGAGATCTTGCCTTCTGAATGCAATCTTAAATGGAACGCAACATAAAACTAGGGCACCAATAAATGGCATGGTTACCCGTGCATAATGGAAATCTTATTTCATGGAGGTTCATGTCAATGGTGTGAAGGGGAAACATAGTGGTACTATAACAGCAGCAATACAAAAGAACAAGGTGAAAGTACTCATTAGCATAAGACATTTACTGTCAACTAAGAGACTTCCTCAAGAAATAATAGACCATTATTTGTGTACTACCACTAATACCAGTGTTCTCTCTTCACACCATTGCTGCGAACCTCTGCAATAGTTTCTTATAAATCTGGTCTATTCTAAAGAAACTTGTTAAAATCCTGAAGAGTCTCCAAGACATGTTATGAATTACGGTAAGCTTCCCATTCCCTACTAGTCACCTAATCCAATTCACTTGAGACTAAGTGTATAATTGAATTAAAGAAAAACGTTGTCAACATTTTGTAGTTTGTGTTTTACAATTACTTTATAAACCCTTACATAATATTATCTTGCAACACAAATTCTTCTACCTTTTCATTTATTGTTTTTACAAAAAAATAAAAACTTTCACTGTTACAATATTTGATTTGACGGAACTCATCTGTAAACATTGTATGTATAAGACTGTTTGTTTCCTAAACAAAAATAAATGAATAATGATAATCAATGAATTGGGAGAGGAACTTTAATGAATTATTGTGCTCAATCTATACTAATATATAAAGCTGAAGAGTTTAATTGAACGCACTAATCTCAGGAACTACTGGTTCAAATTATAAAAATATTTTTGTGTTGATAAGACCATTCATCGAGGAAGGTTTTAGGCTATGTACCAAATGGACCAAAGATACAAAGGAAAATGTGGAAAAAACAATGCAGGTATAAACCATAACTTATAGCTTCTAACCACACGGATGAGGTCGCGGGCAACAGCAACTAGAAGCCGTCTGTTATTGTAGCGGTCACATAATGGCTGGCATGCAACGTCATAGTTCTTATCAGAGAAGTCAAGAGAACTTATTGTTATGAAATTAACTAATTCTTGGAATAGCCTCACTTGAGTTAACTTATAATAATACAAAGAAAAATCACACAATCAGTCTTCCTCCTCTATTCTAATATTGGTATATGATGTGCCCGACAGGGTCCATAATTGTTACTTAATTATATTTATACATAAAACCCTGTATACATTATGATATGCAATAAAGAATTGAGAATAAATGTACTATTGAGATATATGTGTCATGGAACTCAAGCCAGTTGTGATATTGACCCGAAAAGGTAGGCAAGTGAATAGTAGCAAGTTAAGATTTAGTTAAGATTGATCCCACCTTTATTTCCAGAAACAGTACTCGCGCCTGCTCAGATCCAGTGCCCGCAGAGTCCTCCTGCTCACTCAACATCTCCCGCGCAACAGCAGTCGCAGCACACTACTGGGTCTCGTAGGATACGCGACCCTTGCACTGCTGTTCTGGAATATCAGAATAGTTTTCTATGTCACCGTGTATACTTTCATAATCAGGACATAAATCCTCTATTTTTCTTCATCTTAATTTTAATTCAGACATTAGACTCATTTGTAAGGCACTTAATGTATCACAAGTTGTTACCATTTCAAATTGAATTAAACAGTTAATTTAGCTTTAAAAGTTCAATAGTCATGTTTTGCAATCCATGATTAACATATTAACGACTCACTTAATAAAATTAGAGTTTAGGATAAGTTTCGAAAACCTTTAAACTAATTAGTGCAAGAATATACTTAAAATTATATTTGCAAGGAAGCAAGCAAGCAGTGCACGTTAGCAAGACACCCGCGGCGCACAACCATGCCACGTGGCAAGCCCAACATCCCCAGTTGCCCAGCAGAAGGCAACAGCGACCACGACCTCACAAAACATGTAGCTGTGAACACGAAATTACAAATATGAGTTTATGAACACAACACTTAGACAACCTATGCATACAGGGCCATTCATGACATTGATGTAGGTCTGACAATAGGATTAGGACACGAATCGGACACTAACTTGTGCTAGAAATTAGAATTGAGTAAAGGATTGAGGACGTGCACGTGGCATAAGACCACGGCTTTAAAGGAAGTTGAAGTTTAAATGAAATGAGGACGAGCACACTGTGTTACACCATTGGTTGGCACTATAATCTTCGAATTGCTTGATTGATTTCATCCATGATATATTTTCCTTCCGACGACGTTTATAATATTTTGCAGTTTACACGACTCCGCGTGTCGTGCTTCCGTAGTCCACGTAACGGTCGCTCGTGGCTCGTGCGCAGGTTCTCCTTTTTCTAGTGGCGTCGTGTCGCCCGTCCGTAATCCGGCTCGTCTGGACAAAATTGAAGAACAGTTCGAAAGCTGGCAGCGAAGGCGTCGGTGATGGGCTTCTTTAACTAGACTCCAAGTAGCTCCAAGTAACGGGTCACCGTGGCGCGACGAAGGACAACAACACCTCGACGCTTGGCTGGGACGAAGTAGGCGCGGGACGAGACATCCTAGCCTACCTGGCGGATTCGGTTACGCGCACGTTCCGGGAGAAGAATCCGCAAGAAACTCCCGGCATTCCTAACGGACTAGAAATTAGAGATATTGTATTGCGCAGCTACGCTACTGATCTGATTGACGATCAATAAAAATAACGCCTTGGCCAGAATTATATGTATTATTTACGCGCCATGGCCAGTGAGCTCGGTGTCGTCGACAAAATGGCCGCGCACTGCGCAGTGCAATGCAATCGGCGGCCGGCGCCCGCGCCGCTCTGCTACCCCTCTCTCGCCTTAGTGCCGCTCATCGCTTCATGTGGCTTCCATTAGTAAGATTTATACTCTGTGGTGCCTACATGATGCCTCCCGAGTATCGCGCTGTGCATATCCTCTGTATTTGCTCTAATATTTTAGTCACAAGCTTGATTTTTCCCACGATGTCTCTTGGAAATTAAATTGTTCCGTTTTGAGAAACAGTTAAACTAAATTAAACTTCTATAAAGCGCCATCCACCATGCAGTAGCGAAACTATTGAAGGATCCAGTAACGTAACTGCATGTATTTAAAACCATAATTAAACACTTCATGGCAGGTGGCGCTACTTTAAGAACTCAAACTCCAATTATTTATTCGCATGTTAAGGTTCTACAATTGTTAAACTTGCTAAATAGGTAAAAATAATTGAAGTTCAGCATTACGGCCTTTTGCAGGCGTTGCAATAATGTGAGGGCTTATACTCTACTTACTATTAAATTATTGTTCTAAGTTTCTAAGATTCTATTTTTTGCTGCAGAAAAATTACTTACCTTGCATTACATTGATTTCAAAGCGAATAATTAAAGCGTAATGGAAACTTTGAAAACCTTAACGACAAAAAAAAATGCTATAATATTTTATCAATACGACTGCAGTTAGGAATTTAATCCTTGCGTCGCGGTGGTTTCGCAAGCATTCAAGTCACATTACAAGATACCCATTCCCAAAACAAGCGATCACGGATTACACAGCTCGTCCAACGAGCAAAAATAAGCTACAAAGTTTTTTGAAGAGTTATGAATTATCATCACTACACAGTTTTTGCTTCAAGCAATAGATGGCAGCACTTGGAAACAAGCGAAATAATTTAATGATTTTACATTTTCCATAAATATGCTTGACGTTTTTTTGCAACTAATTACTTTTCCTAGTCAATTGCGCTCTGCGTGTGGACATTTAGTACAATATTCTTGTTTATTTCAATCTACCTGAAATAGGATGGAATGTTCATCACCTACCAAGTACTCAAGTTTTTTACAAGATGGCGTTGCGTGAAAGCTTGTTTTGAGAATGAAAATTAATTATTACATTAACTTAAAATATGATAAGCCATCGAGAAAAGCTGTATCGTTTTTAATTTTGTTTTTTTTTTTTGGTTTTCCTTTTTAAAAATTTCTACCGCAGTGAGCCTCGAGGGAGGCTTCTACTGCTTCACCGAACTATGTTAGCGAGACTAATGGCGCCTCCAGCCAGAACAATATTACTAAGCTAGGGTCAGCAACGAGTTCTAAGGGCACCCCCTGTGGGGTTCGAACCTCGACTTAGCCATTGCTGACTATCGAATTTAATGCAAAAACAAAAGAGACAGCTGGATCTGTTTTCGATTATTTAGGGATTATTTTTATTACTAGTTTGACCGGTATAAGAACGGACCGGTATATCACTAGGGACGGGGGGGCAACAGTTACGTTACATATAATACACGCGACGAGCCTCGCCGGCGAGGACGGGCACGATAGTGTCTGCGGTTGTGTGGAGTGTTGCTAGTACTTGTAGTTTGGGAACTAAACGCTTCCTGAAGAAGCGTTGTACTATCGTCTGAATACGTTAACGTGTGACGGGGGCGCTTGATGCGCGACAACAGGGAGGGCTTGTATCGTGCAGCCGCCACGACACGGGTGGTTGGACTTGCATTCGTGGAGGAGGTGGGACATGCGCGACAAGTGCTATTCATCATTTAGATTGATGGACATCTGAGTGCGCAACCGAGCGATGCGCCTCCTCACAGCACGCTGCAAGGAACGCATTCTCAGTTTGTTTGGCTCGCTGGGGAAGGAGGTATAAGCGCGAGTGGCGGCGTTCTTCACCCTTATCAGTTCACGTATGTCGGGCGGTAGTTCTAAGCGATCGTCGCCGGTCACAGGTACCGACCCTGAACTATCGCACACCGCCGACTGTGCGTGCTCCGACAGGGAGTCAGACTGACCAGCGCCAGGGGGACCTGATTTGGGGCCGAGAACTATGAGCACTGGTCTGTGGACAGAATCTAACTCTTGGAGGACCTCAATAGAGCGTAGCGAAAGACTGACGTTTCTGAAGATGGCCAAGTCTAATGTGGAAGGTCTGTGCGAGACCTGGTCGGGGAAGTAGGTGGGACTCATCGGGGCGATGATGTCGAAGTTAAGCCTGAACGAGAGGTCGTTTAACTGTATGCCACGCGGGGTGCGGACAGGACAGCTCGCACTCCACGCGGGGTGCTTGGCGTTGAAGTCACCCGCCAGAATGACGGAGTGACCGAGAGAGAAGAGGGACTCTAGGTCTGGTTGCAAGTTAGCCCCACTGTTGGAGGAAGGAATATAGACTGAAACTAGGTGCAGAGGGCTATGATCGGTCATGACTATCCGACAGACAGAAGCCTCAATGTGAGATAGAGGGGGCGGGTCTACAGGGGCGCAATACAGCGACCTCTTGTAGTAGATGAGTGTGCCACCCGATGCGGCACGGGTGCGGTCATTGCGGACCATTGAGTAGTTCGCAATGTTGGGATCCCTATCGAACGGTTTAAGGAATGTCTCTTGAACGAGAAGGACGTCTACCAGATGGTCGCGGAGGAAGGTCGCGACCTCGTCGCGTTGGGCTTTGAGACCTTGGGCATTGAAAAATGCTACCCGAAGTTGTCGGGGTTGAATGTTAACCCGCGACCCTGCGCAAGCATTGCTCGCGGGTGTCGCCATAGGGGCGAGAGCGGTGGGGGGTCCAGAGGGCTCGGGGTGCGCGGAGGGCGAGAGGTGAGCAGAGGGCGCAGGGAGCGCAGGGAGCGCAGAGGGCGCAGGGAGCGCAGAGGGCGCGAGAGGTGCAGAGGGCGCGAGAGGTGCAGAGGGCGCGAGGGGCGCAGAAGGCGCGGGGAGCGCGGAGGGCTGCGAGTCCGCCGTCGGGAACAGCCCGGGGAACCGAGCGCCGTACTTACGTACCAGCGCAGGGTCATCCCGTGCTAGTGCGACGAAGGACAGGAGCTCCTCGACGCTTGGCTGGGACGAGATAGGCGCAGACATCCTAACAACCTACCTGGCGGATTCGAGTATAGCACGTTCCGGGAGAAGAATCCGCAAGAAACTCCCGGCAATCGTGTCCTAGCGGGCCTAAAAGACCTACTACAACCCCGAGTGGGACTAACCCGGGGGTGAGTGAATGTGTAATTCCCTGCCGGGTGTAGGCAGGGAGGTGTGACCTACAGGTGTGCCCTAAGCTTGTAATACCCGCTGCCAGTCTTATTGTGCAGCGGGTTTCCTGACTGCGTGTGTGCAGAGAGCGACAAGCCGGAGCTGCCACTCAAACAACACACACGAATAGGAGGTTAGGGATGGGGTGGGTTGGGAGGTGGGCGATATCCGGGGTCGACTAGGAGGCCCCCCAAGGCCGACTGATCCGGACCCGTCCAACTGACTGCCCTGTCCTGAAGAGACGGGGCGGGTGCGTGGGTCGACACCCACTCGGCTTCGTTGGCACCGTAAGGTATCCACCGAGTACCACTGAGTCGTAAACAACAACAACAGTGGATTTACAATGACGTATCGAACTATAAAGAAATGCGACAAAACACGAGCGCGTCTTTAAAAAGACGTCTCGAGTGTCGACTTACAGGTGTGCCGACCCTGTGTTCAACAAAGGGAACAAAGGGAACGACTGTTTACGTGTTGTGAAGCGCGTATACTCACGAACTACTATAAATAGTAGCCCGCGGCACACAACAACAACAAACACGAAACGAGCTGTGACGCGGGGCGCGCCACGAAGTATCCACTCACGTAAACAATTACGAACGGTCGAACGCACGACAAGAGCTTACGTCCGAACGAATCAAATGTTGAAAGTAGAAAAGACTGGTTAACGCAAGGTTCCTTCTTATATAGTGTTGTCCGACCAATAGCAATGCCTACATTTTGCTCACGAGCAATAGTTTATTTTTACTCGACCAATCAGAGGCGCCACTTTAATTCTAGCCGCGTGGCCCCGCCCCCTGACCACCGAACAAGTTCTAACTTGTTTAATTCTGACTAAACATATATTATTAAGATCTAATGATATCTACGAGATCAAACAGACAAACCGTGTAGATAGTATTGTTGGGCATTGAACCAAATTGAATGTTTCAATCGTACACTTTTGCAATAAATAAACAAATAATGCTTGAACGCCTCAATCTCGGCACGTACTAATTCGATTCCAAAAATTATTAGCCTATTCATTTAGGAAGGCTATAAGTTATGTAACATCACGCTATCACCGAAAGGACACGAGCAGCAATGAGAAATGTTACAAAAACTGAGAGTTATTTTCACTGTTGTGTTGTGCGTGAGTTACGTCAACGGTTAAAGTTAAGTAAAAATCATGTATGACGGGAAAAATACCCATAAAGAATGTGCATATATTATGTCCATCTTTTAAGGTTGACTCACTATTTGAGGATTTTTCTTACTTTCACGATTATAATATTAGTTGACTTTTACGACACACACACAGGTACCTACAGTCTTATATTTTTAAACATATGATTTTTTTTTCTAATTACTTCAATGCCATACAATATAAAATTATATAGTTTATAACAAGGAAAATAACGAAATAAGCACGAAGTTTCGATATTTTGTCAGTTTACAAATTCTCGAAGTGTGATTGGCTGACCAATGAGAGAGCTTACATTATTTGGTGACTGTATTTGAATAATGGTTTTTTAGGTTTACGCGAATGTTGGACATTGAAATAAAAATACTTTTACGGATTTTACTGTGGTTCAATTTTAGATTTTTGTTCCGTCTCGTTGTCAGTGACAGACACCTCTAACGTATGATAGTAGGTACAGCAGGTAAACGATCAACTGTGGCTGGTTTCACTCGGTTTCTCTGATGGGGCCGTGGAACTTTTAGCTTGTTGTCTCGCAGTACTTGCTTGACGTGTTGAAGCTCAGCGGCAAGGTGTCTGTCACCACAGAGTCCGTGTGCTCTCTGAAACAAAGATATTCACACGGTAGCTAACTATTTAGGGTGCCCGTGACCATGATACCTGCAAAGGTTTCGAAACGTCGGGAACTAAAATCTAAAATTAAACCGCGATGAAATCTGATGATGAGGGTTTTGTACCATCCGATTTTTAAATATTTACTTAAAAGATTTTACTTACAATTATTTGATTTTTTTGATTCGATATATATATATATATATTTACGAGTTAATATATATATATATATATATAATATTTGTCGGAGATGGTCATGAGAGTAAATGCTTAACCTTAATTAAAACCTTTTTTGAGGTAAATAGTCTGCAACCTCATTCTTGAAACCTTTATGGATACTATTTGCGGCAATACTGGCCAGGTTGAAAATAGAAGCGCGAGATATTTGAATTTGAATTTTAATAAATAAAATATAATATAATATATAATCAATAAATAAAACATTACCCACACTACCATGCATTTCGTTTGTTTGTTTTTTTTGTTTATGGCAATCTGCTGTTCTTTACAACAATTTCTGCCTACCATGCATTTCACACACACATGTTTATTTTATATTTCATTTTGTCCATAGACATAGAGTACTGACATTGACATATCAAATATAAATATATTTGCCTATACATACTCTGTGGTCAAATGGTTTCTTTTGATTTTCATTTTGTTCATAGGCATAGAGTACTCAAAAAAAGTTTTATTTGCCTCATTTAATATAAAAAAAGATTTTAATAATAATGCATAAAAAATACATTAAATCAGTTAATAAAACCTAACCTAACCTAACCAGCATGCATTTGACACACGCATACATACTCTGTGGAGTCTGTGGTCAAATTGTTTCTTTTGTCTATTATAGACATAGTTGAAAAGTTTGTTTCCTGTAGTTTTGTAAACATTTTTTTAAATAGATACTTTGTTTTATTTTCTTTTCATTTCATATAATTTGTTCAGAAAAGAAATTGGCAAATAACAGTCTTGGTCAAATCTGTGGTTATAGTAGTTTAGTTTTCGACAGTAGAACCTTAATAATGTTTGAATATTATATTTTAATAATGTATATTATGTCACTTACAATTAAAATTTATTATATGGTCGAATTTCGACCACTGGGCGACCACTAGTAATTAATTATTTTTTAATTTAGTTATTGACTGAGGAGAGGAGCTCAGTTGTATAAGAAGTTTTAGGAAACATTATTTATATCATAATTGGGCGAGACTTTTTTAAATTTAGTTTTGAGGTTAGGACTAGTTAGGAGTGTCAAAACGGTGTTATTGGCTCGGTCGACGGAGCCCCGCTTCGCGGGGCTCCTACTTCTGGGTGGTTTAAAAAAAAGAACCACGAAGTTGTTGGCGGGGTCTATTCGCTCGCTTCGCTAGCTCAACGACCCCGCCAACCACTTCTAACCTAACCTGTCCATGTCGGGGTGCTCTGAGTCGGGGTGTTAACTATAGTGACACGGTATCGAATAGAAAGTATCGATACTGTACTCATGAGTAGTATCGATAAAAAAGTATCGTACTCGTAAAAGAATCGACACAAAAGTATCGATACCTCAAAGTATCGAGTTCTTTGCTCAGGCAGGGCCTTCCTACGCCATACGTTAGTTTGTCAATGTTAGTTAGTAAGTATCGTCTGTACTGTACCTTCATTCAGTAAGAGAAAATGAAAAAATAGCAAATGGTACATAAATATAAGATAAATAAAAACTATCTGTAAGTAAAGCCACAATTTTTTAGTCTAAAATATTATAAATCCCATTCCTACTCTGTACAATCGCTCAAGAAAAGAAGTTTGTCGAGCCTTTTTGGCGATAGGCGGTTACGGGTTTTAGTAATTGTACTTCCAGCTACTCAACTTGTCAAAAGTACTTGCTAAGTAAAAGTATCGAAAACAAAGTATCGAGTACAAAAGTATCGGTATCAAATGGAAACCTACTCGATACTATAAAGTATCGATACTTTTTTCGTGTCCCTAGTTAACTATGATGATGGTTCTAGATTTAGTTTTATATATTTCAACATTTTACATAAATTTCGATTTATATGATAATCATCATAACAATTTAGAAAAATCACAATACGAAAACACGGAACATAATCAATCGCGAACTAAATGAACTATTGGAAGGTAATTACACTCTTTGACAGTTGAGTGACACTTCAATATGACGGTTAGAGTGAGAAAACACTAGTTTTTTCCATACGTTATAGAATTTTCTGTTCCATTTTTGAGAATTAACCTCAAAACTTTAATTTAAAATTTCTCAAAAACTACACATTTCCGCACAAAAACACTTTATATTATAACTCGGGGCCTCATTGCCGATCTATTAAAACCAAAAACACCTAGTAATTTGTGCAGCCCGTTTCTAAAGTCAACCCTTTTGGGGAAATTAATTGTGTGTTTGTGAGATATGGACTCGGTGTTAAGACAGTGACTCTTGTTTGAATTTGTGTTTTATATCGCGCTGAGTTCGGAGAAAGAAAACACGGGAATCTGTTGCATGTGTTCTAAAGATCCCACCATCACTATGCTTTGCTAATGTATCATGTATGTTTCCTAAATGAATTACTGAGTAATTATAATTGTTATCATGCTAAATAAAAATCTTTGTTTCATTGGACAGCTCTATTTAGAATTATGCACAAGCACACTGTGTTTTTGATATATATTTCGATAGTGATTCTGTTTAAATGTCAACTATTGCTGAGCAAAAGTTTTCCATTTTGTAGCAAACTTTTGAGAAACGCAGTGTACTTGTGCATATAAAATCCATAACGAAGAATTGAAATACATTGTAGTTTGAAATTCCCGCCCTAAGTTTTACTCTAGTTCTCGCGGGCCAAACTTAGATGGCGCTGGCCGGTAAGGAAAAAATTCCTACTAAAATTTGTATGGAGTCGTTATTCTTCCCTCTAGGGGTATAATATGTTCTGTGGTCGCTTCCAGCTTCAGTACGGACAACATCTACGAAGAACAATTGGCGAATCCCGATCCTGATTAGAAGAATTACTTCGATTTCTTCATATTCCTCTAGTAGAGACGTGGGGTGTGTGACGTCATACTGTTTCCGGTCTGGTTTCTCTCCACGACGCACAGACGTGCTTGTTCTAACCTGAATTTTTACCTAAACTGCAACCTTCCGTGTAAAGCTACCCTTGTCCCTCGGCAGCTCTTGAACACAGTGCTAATAAAGGTTTTTACGATATATCCGATTCATCTGATCAAAAATAAAAGTTCGCAACACTTGGTGCAAATTAAATTATCTACAACTTTGGTTGGAGGGTCATATATTTTAAGTAGTCTAAAATAATAACTGGTATATTTGTGTTGTATTTATATTGTATATCTATGGGCCATGTTGCCTAAAAATAAATAAATTGAATTGAATTGAACACCCCAAAAAAGAACTTGTATCGTGTCATAATGAAACATTTATTCTTTTTCTATAAAAAAAATCAACAATTATAAAAAATAAGAAATAAACCACTTAGGAATATGTAGTTGAATATATATATATATATATTTTTACAAGACTACTGATGTTTCCCTATTTTAAACACTTGTTATCTGGAAATCTAATCACAATCAGTCATTTATAGAAACGGTATTTAAAGGAATTGGTCAATTATAGACCAAGTAGTCGTTTCGCGAATCAGTCATTCCAAGGTTAGACTTTCTAGTTTCTGACTACACGTAACGACTGTTAATAATGTGAAAACAGACGATACCCAATTTACAAACCGTGCAATCCGAAACACAGGAACTCGTCATGACGGTCAGTATCCGCAGAATCAAGTGTACCTAACATAATCTCATCAACTTGTAGTTCGAGCCTCGAGTTTCTCTCTGTCCACAACGAATCTTGGAAGTTATATCATCCCGTTTTGGAAATAGTAACTAATATAAAGCGCCATCTGTTATTTAAAATCACAATTACTAATTTCACTGGCAGATGGCGCTAATTTAGGAATTTTAAGAAAAAATACTGAGCTTACATACAAGAAGTGATGGTCGAATATAAAGTATAGAAACCTTAAAAATTAAGAAAAAAAGAATTATTACTGTAGAACAGTTCGAATGCTGGAAGCGAAGTGGATTAGGTGATGGGTTTCTTTAAATTAGACTCCAAGTAGCTTCATAATTGATTTAATGTCGTTAATGATGAATTTGAAGACATATTGCGCTTATGGTTTGCCTTCAATAACAATTAACACGCTATGACCGATCAGGTCGGTGTCGCCTCGCTCACCGCGTCGCTCTTCTACCCCGCTCTCGCCGTAGTGCCTTCATGTGGCTGCCATTACTATGATACTCTGTGGTGGCTGCATATCGTCTACCACTATACTATATAGTGACGTGAGCTTGTGTGTGACACGTTGTGCTCGCACACATGCAAGGCATCAAGAAGTTGGCCTCCTCGGGCTGCGCCTTGTAGACACATCAGGTCGATCTTCAGCTGGCAGCGGGCACAGCCGATTGAAGGCGCGCCGAAGAGTGCCCATAGTTGTCTTCACGTCTGCTACCCTGGTCACACCGTCGGGGCCTGGATACACGTTGGTTATTCGAACGAGCAGCCATCTGTCTCGTACCAGCCGCTCATTCTTGACTAGCACCATCTCTCCAAGTTGAAGATCTCGTCCTCCTCTGCAGCATTTCTGTCCTATTTGCAGCTCTGTAATGTATTTTTTATAAAATCTATCCCGGAGATGGGTCTCACTTGAATTCTCATGTAACGTCAGAAAGTGCTCAGCCTTGTAGTGCTTTGTGCCTGAGGAGAGGGTAAGACAGTTAATGTTCATCATGTGAGTGTGGAAGGATCAGAAGGTAAGGGAGTTAGAGGCCTGGAGTTCAGGATAGCTTCTACGTGGGTAAGTACTGTGTTCATTTTCTCATAAGTAAGGGTTGCAAGAGCAAGTACACATTTCAAATGATGTTTCAACTGATTTTAAAGCACCCTCTGCTAAACCATAGTGTGGGGTGTAGGCTAGAGAGAATTTAAGCAGACTTTCCACGTAAGTAGTTTGCATTTATTTTTAAAAAGCTAGCCAGTTCATTACATGCTCCTGCGAAACATGTACCACTGTCCGAGGAGATGCTGAAAGGTTTTCCTCTACGGGCAATAAATCTGTTTAGAGTAGAAATAAAGGTTTCGGAGCTGGGATCTGTCACAATGCCTTAATTAAATCACTACCTCTACCCTTTCGGTTCAAAATCATCACTGGTCCTGCATAATCATACAAGTACTCTTACTAGTCATACAAATGGATATTCAGGAGGTAGTTCCTTCTCAGGAAAATTGCTCATTGAGAAGATTGACACAACTATGTTGACTTTCTAGGAAGATTTCTACCATTTAACGCCCAAAATTTATGACACATAAATATGCGTCATAAATTTAGACACCAGTAACTGTGAACCAGCATGCATGAGTGATTTGTGATAATGATTAAAAATAAGTACTGTAATGTGATGAGGTGCATGTAGCAATATAGGATGTAATAAGGTGTGGTACTTGTAATGTGACCATCAGAATGTAACAAGTCTATGTGACAAGTTTTTATATTTTGGAAAATAAGAGTGACGATAACAAATATTAGTTAGGATTAGATAATGTGCGTGACAGCGTGTAAGAACAATAACACTGATTAATACTTGTGGACAAGACAATAGTTGTGTTTACTTAAATAGGATGAAGATACTCAGCGATAGTTTTAATTTGTATAGGATTTGTTTAGTTTAGATTCTTATTGTTTATTATACTCCGGCCTTCTATCGGTAAACCATTCCAATAGCGACAACCAATAGGAGAGCCGGAATTAATTCGACTAAGATGTAAAAATAATCATGCGATTAAATGTAAAGTATTGTACATATTATATTTTTCTCAAATTATATAGACCATCATAACTTTAAAAATGTATAATTTATAGAACATTGTAATTGATTTTAATATGTAAATCGACGTTTTTTGTAAACGGCTCTCGGTGCGGTAACGAATTGTCGTACCTGACTTAAGGCCTCGATTCTTATTGGTCGAAAAGCAAGCGCTCAGATTGGTCGGCCAATAGGAACAAGCGAATTTCGGGGCCCGAATTTGTATAAAAAGCGGTCTGCACCGAGGGTCGTCATATATGATTCGAGGGGGATTCTGCTTTCGACACTCGTTTCGTTCGGACGTAAGCACTCGTTTTCTCGTCTTTACGTAACTGTTTACGTGAACTGATACTTCGTGGTGCGCCCCGCGTCACAGCTCGTTTCGTGTTTGTTGTTGTTGTTGTGTGCTGCGGGCTACTATTTATAGTAGTTCGTGTGTATACGCGCTTCACAACACGTAAACAGTCGTTCCCTTGTTCTTTTTAGAACACAGGGTCGGCACACCTGTAAGTCGACACTCGAGACGTCTTTTTAAAGACGCGCTCGTGTTTTGTCGCATTTCTTTATAGTTCGATACGTCATTGTAAATCCACTGTTGTTGTTGTTTACGACTCAGTGGTACTCGGTGGATACCTTACGATGCCAACGAAGCCGAGTGGGTGTCGACCCACGCACCCCGCCACGTCCCTTCAGGACAGGGCAGTCAGTTGGACGGGTCCGGATCAGTCGGCCTTGGGGGGCCTCCTAGTCCAGCCCGGATATCGCCCACCTCTTAACCCACCCCATCCTTAACCTCCTATTCGTGTGTGTTGTTTGAGCGGCAGCCCCGGCTTGTTGCTCTCTGCACACACGCAGTTAGGAAACCCGCTGCACAATAAGACTGGCAGCGGGTATTACAAGCTTAGGGCACACCTATAGGTCACACCTCTCTGCCTACACCCGGCAGAGAGTCACACATATAATCACCCCCGGGGTAGTCCCACTCGGGGTTGTAGTAGGTGTATTTAGAGTTTCTAGCGGATTGTTCTCCCGAAACGTGCGCGTAACCGAATCCGCCAGGTAGGTTGCTAGGATGTCTCGTCCCCCGCCTACTTCGTCCCAGCCAAGCTTCGAGGTGTTTTTGTCCTTCGTCGCGGCAGCACGGGATGACCCTGCGCTAGTGCGTAAGTACGGCGCACGGTTCCCCGGGTTGTTGTCGGCACCGGACTCACAGCCCTCCGCGCTTCCCGCGCCCTCTGCGCTCCCTGCGCCCTCCGCGCCTTCTGCGCTCCCTGCGCCCCCCGCGCCTTCTGCGCTCTCTGCGCCCTCTGCGCTCCCCGCGCAGCCCGCCCCGCCCGCCCCTAAGGCCAAGCCCGCGCGCAACTCCTGCGCCTCCCCCCACCCCCGCCCCCGAAGTTGTCGGGGCTTGAGATTTCCGCTTGTGCCTGCCATTAGTGACCTGCACGGGAGAATGAGTTCAGGGTTGAGATCAGGTTGCGGATCTCGGAGAAAATCCCCAGGGCTTCCTGGGGAGATCGGCTGGCGCTTAAGCGCTGGGACATAACCTCCATGAGTTCACCATCGAGGACTTCGATGAGCGCTCGAGTGAGTTTCATCTCAGAGGTGGGCTGGGTGGCCGGGGGAGTTGGCCGCGGTGCGCTGGGAGCCCTCTGGGGCTGCGAGGCTGGGGGTGGGATGTTCAGTCCCAACAAGGGTGGGACGACTGATGCCTGAGGGGCATGGGGGGGGATCTGCAATCCCATGAGTGACGGGATGCGGGGTGCCGAAGGGGCCTTGCTTGCCTGAGGGGCGAGGGGAGGGAACGCACTCGGATCTCCGAGTTTGTCCCAGAAGGAGGGCCTCTGAGGTCTCAGCGAGGTCTGGGCTGTGGGAGGGGCGGGTGCAGAGGGGCGAGTGGAAGCTCGTTTCTGCCCCTTGTTGGGCTTTGATGGCTGCGAGGGCCGGCTCTTGGGAGCCTTTGGGCACCCACGGTAGTTTGCGGGATGGCCTTGCTCCCCGCAGAGGACGCAGCTCGGGGGCTCCGAGTCTGGGAGTGGGACTTTGGGGCGGGGGCAGGACGCCGTTGCGTGGTCGCCTAGGCACTTGACGCACCTGGCGCGCGCCTTGCAGTATTTGCTGGCGTGCCCGTACAGTTGGCAGTTGTGACACTGCCCGGGCGGGCCGCGTTTATGCGGAGCCTCGACTGTAATGCCAGACAGGTGGCATACCGTCTTGATTTGGAAAATTGCCTTAGTATCGGCGGATCGGGGAATGACGGCCAATACCATTTCGAATGGCGTTAGGCCTTTGGCACGGTGCATACGGTGCACCTTGGTCGACGCGATGCCCTGCGCCGTTAAGTCGTCTCGACTCAGTGGTACTCGGTGGATACCTTACGGTGCCAACGAAGCCGAGTGGGTGTCGACCCACGCACCCCGCCCCGTCCCTTCAGGACAGGGCAGACCAATAGGAGAGCCGGAATTAATTAGATTACTATGTTGAAATTGTTCATATTTTTAAATTAAGATCTTACACGTACTGTATTTTTCTAATGTTCTAGGCATAGTAATAGTTTAAAAAATGTATAATTGTAATAATATTATAGTTCATTTTAACCTAGAAATTAAGGATTTATGTAAACGGCTCTCGGTGTGGTAAAGTATCGTCATACTTAAGGTTAAAATAAAATCCGCGCGCGGGCCTCGCCCCCGCTCTTATTGGTCGAAAAGCAAGCGATCTTATTGGTCGGCCAATGGGAGCGGCGGAATTTCGGGGCCCGAATTTGTATAAAAAGAGGCCCGCACCGAGGGTCAACACATTCGGCGGCTACACATCAAGACAAGCGGACAACAGGAAGCAGCAGGAAACCCTCAGCGACAGCGAAGCTCTCGTCAGGCGACGACGAAGCCCTCATCGACAGCGGAGCCCCATAGACGTCGACGGAGCCCCGAGGACTTCAGTGGAGCCCTACACGTCTTTGTAGGAAACAAAATTTGTTTGTTTACATATGTATATCCTCTAAAAAGAGCGTCAATAAATTAAGTTTGGTTTTTATAAGGGCCTTCTAATTTTTCACCAATCCGGCACCCCCAATAGTTGTGCTCGTGCGGTGCTCTATACTGCAAAGTTGGAGCCCGTGCGACACAGTCGCAGTAGAGTCACCCTGCTGACTTCTCTGCAGAAGACCAATAAAAAAAAAAGAGGGTCGTCACATTCGACGGCTACACTTCGACAAGAGAAGAACAGCGAAACAGCAAAGAAGCCTCATCGACAGGAAGCCCTCACCAATAGCACAGCGAAGCGCCCTAATGTCGTCAACGGCGATAGGGCGTCTCGTTTTTCACCAATCCGGCACCCCAATAGCTGTGCTCGTGTGGTGCTCTGTACTGAAAGGTTGGAGTCCGTGCGACACACTATGTACTGGATGACCCATTCAAATGCAACATGGTGTTGTGTTTTTATAATAGTGGTTGCAGCCACCCATCCTGCACTTATTATACTTGATTTATGGACACTACATATGCAGATAAGGCATAGGTTAAGAGATCTTGCCTTCTGAATGCAATCGCAACATAAAACTAGAGCACCAATAAATGGCATGGTTACCCCTGCATAATGGAAAACTATTTCATGGAGGTTCATACCAATGGTGTGAAGGGGAAACATAGTGGTATTTTAACAGTAGCAATACAAAAGAACAAGGTGAAAGTACTAATTAGCATGAGACATTTACTGTCAACTACGAAACTTCCTCAAGAAATAACAGACCATTATTTGTGTACTACCACTAATACCAGTGTTGTCCCTTCACACCATTGCTGCGAACCTCTGCAATAGTTTCTTATAAATCTGGTCTATTTTACAGAAACTTGTTAAAATCCTGAAGTGTCTCCAAGACATGTTATGAATTACGGTAAGCTTCCCATTCCCTACTAGTCACCTAATCCAATTCACTTGAGACTAAGTGTATAATTGAATTAAAGAAAAACGTTGTCAACATTTTGTAGTTTGTGTTTTACAATTACCTTATAAACCCTTACATAATATTATCTTGTAACCCAAATTCTTGTACCTTTTCATTTATTGTTTTTATAAAATAAAAACTTTTACTATTACAATATTTGATTTGAAGGAACTCATCTGTAAACATTGTATGTATAAGATTGTTTGTTTCCTAAACAAAAATAAATAAATAATGATAAAAGATGATTCTGCACTGAACTTTAAAGAATTATTATGCTCCTTGTTCTAAATGAAGGATAGCTTGAACATGATTGTAAACTAGAAGCCGTCTGTTATTGTAGTGGTCACATAATGGCTGGCATGCAATATCATAGTTCTTATAAGAGAAGTCAAGAAAACTTATTGTTATGAAATTAACTAATTCTTGGAATAGCCTCACTTGAATTAACCAATAATAATACACTGAAAAATCACACAGTCAGTCTTCCTTTTATATTGGTATGATGTGCCCGACAGGGTCCATAATTGTTACATTATTATATTTATACATAAAACCCTGTATACATTATGATATGCAATAAAGAATTGAGAATAAATGTATTAATGAGATATATGTGTCATGGAACTCAAGCCAGTTGTGATATTGACCCGAAAAGGTAGGCAAGTGAATAGTAGCAAGATTAGATTTAGTTAAGATTGATCCCACCTTTATTTCCAGAAACAGTACTCGCACCTGCAGCTGATCCAGTGCCCGCAGAGTCCTCCTGCTCACTCAACATCTCCCGCGCAACAGCAGTCGCAGCACACTACTGGGTCTCGTAGGATACGCGACCCTTGCACTGCTGTTCTGGAATATCAGAAGCGTTTTCTATGTCACTGTGTATACTGTCATATTCAGGATATAAATCCTCTATTTTAGATAATCTTAGTTTTAATTCAGTCATTTGAATCATTTGCAAGGCACTTAATGTATCACAAGTTGTTACCATTTCTAATGTGAATTAAACAGAGTTAATTTAGCTTTAAAAGTCATGTTTTGCAATCCATGATTAACATATTAACGACTCACTTAATAAAATTAAGTTTAGGATAAGTTTCGAAAACCTTTAAAGTAATTAATGCAAGAATATACTTAAAATTATATTTGCAAGGAAGCAAGCAAGCAGTGCACGTTAGCAAGACACCCGCGGCGTGCAACCATGCCACGTGGCAAGCCCAACATCCCCAGTTGCCCAGCAGAAGGCAACAGCGACCACGACCTCACAAAACATGTAGCTGTGAATATGAAATTACAAATATGAGTTAATGAACACAACACTTAGACAACCTGTGCATACAAGGGCATTCATGACATTGATGTAGGTCTGACAATAGGAAAATATAGGATTAGGACACGAATCGGGCACTAAGTTGTGCTAGAAATTAGAATTGAGTAAAGGATGGAGGACGTGCACGTGGCATAAGACCACGGCTTTAAAGGAAGTTGAAGTTTAAATGAAATGAGAATTATTGAGGATGAGCACACTGGGTTACACTATTGGTTGGCACTGTAATCTTCTAATTGCTTGATTGGTTTCATCCATGATATATTATACTTCGACGTTTATAATATTATGAAGGTTACACGACACCGCGTGTCGAACTTCCGTAGTCCACGTAACGGTCGCTCGTGGCCCGTGCGCAGGTTCTTCTTGTTTTAGTGGCGTCGTGTCGCCCGTCCGTAATCCGGCTCGTCTGAACAAAATTGAAGAGCAGTTCGAAAGCTGGCAGCGAAGGCGTCGGTGATGGGCTTCTATAACTAGACTCCAAGTAGCTTAAAGGTGTTACCGAAATTAGAGATATTGTATTGCGCAGCTACGCTACTGGTTGACGATCAATAAAAATTGTATTATCTACGCGCCATGGCCAGTAGGCTTGGTGTCGTCGACAAAATGGCCGCGCACTCGGCTCGCTCTGCAATCGGAGGTCGGCGCCCGCGCCGCTCTGCTACCCCTGCCCCTCTCTCGCCATAGTGCCGCTCACCGCTTCATAGTTCATGTGACTGCCATTAGTAAGATTTATACTCTGTGGTGCCTGCATGATGCCTCTCGAGTACCGCGCTGTGCATATCCTCTGTATTTGCTCTAATATTTTAGTCACAAGCTTCTTTTTTCCCACAATGTCTCTTGGAAATTAAATTGTCCCGTTTTGAAAAACAGTTAAACTAAATTAAACTTCTATAAAGCGCCATCCATCATGCAGTAGCGAAACTATTGCAGGAACCAGTAACGTAACTGCATGTATTTAAAACCGTAATTATACATTTCATGGCAGATGGCGCTACTTTAAGAACTCAAACTCCAATTATTTATTCGCATGTTAAGGTTCTACAGTTTTTAAACATGCTAAATAGGTAAAAATAATTGAAGTTCAGCTTTACGGCTTTTTGCAGGCGTTGCAATAATGTGAGGGCTTATACTCTACTTACTATTAAATTATTGTTCTAAGTTTCTAAGATTCTATTTTTTGCTGCAGAAAAATTACTTACCTTGCATTACATGATTTCAAATCGAATAATTAAAGCTTAATGGAAACTTTGAAAACCTTACTAACACTTCCGTCATTGTACATTTTAGAAATAGCCTTATTTGTCAGAAACAACCCTGGTTTCCCCTCTTGTCAGCTGACGTAGTTAGAAATAGACGTAATAAATATAAATATTATTTCAAATTACACTCAGCTAAAACAGCACTCTTTCATAAGAGTGTGATATGTATGGCACCTTTAATTTATAATAAAATTCCAGTAGAGATTAAAGAAATAACGAATAATAATTTATTTAAAAGAGAATTTAAGAAATTGTTATGTAAAAAATTCTATTATTGTATAAAGGATTTTTTAAACGAAAAAGTCTACAAATTTTTGTTAATAGATTTAAGTTGTTCTATAGATATAATGTTGTTATTTCTGTGTTGACAACAATGCACTATTTAATTTGTACGCCAATGATGGCAAAACTCAACAATGACTGCAGTTAGGAATTGAATCCTTGCGTCGCGGTGGTTTCGCAAGCATTCAAGTCACATTACAAGATACCCATTCCCAAAACAAGCGATCACGGATTACACAGCTCGTCCAACGAACAAAAATAAACTACAAAGTTTTATGATGAGTTATGAATTATCATCACTACACAGTTTTTGCTTCAAGCAATAGATGGCAGCACTTGGAAACAAGCGAAATAATTTAATGATTTTACATTTTCCATAAATATGCTTGACGTTTTTTTGCAACTAATTACTTTTCCTAGTCAATTGCGCTCTGCGTGTGGACATTTAGTACAATATTCTTGTTTATTTCAATCTACCTGAAATAGGATGGAATGTTCATCACCTACCAAGTACTCAAGTTTTTTACTAGATGGCGTTGCGTGAAAGCTTGTTTTGAGAATGAAAATTAATTATTACATTAACTTAAAATATGATAAGCCATCGAGAAAAGCTTAATCGTTTTTAATTTTGGTTTTTTTTTTTGGTTTTCCTTTTTAAAAATTTCTACCGCAGTGAGCCTCGAGGGAGGCTTCTACTGCTCCACCGAACTATGTTAGCGAGACTAATGGCGCCTCCAGCCAGAACAATATTACTAAGCTAGGGTCAGCAACGAGTTCTAAGGGCACCCCCTGCGGGGCTCGAACCTCGACTTAGCCGTTGCTGACTATCGAAATTAATTACAAAAAACAAAAGAGACAGCTGGATCTGTTTTTGATTATTTAGGGATCTGTTTATTACTAGTTTGACCGGTATAAGAACGGACCGGTATATCACTAGGGACGGGGGGGGCAACAGTTACGTTACATTTAATACTCGCGACGATCCTCGCCGGCGAGGACGGACACGATAGTGTGGAGTGTTGCTAGTACTTGCTTGGGAGCTAAACGCTTCCTGAAGAAGCGTAGTACTATCGTCGGGATATGAGAGTGTGACGGGGGCGCTTAATGCGCGACAACAGGGAGGACTTGTATCGTGCAGCCGCCACGACACGAGTGGTTGGACTTGCATTCGTGGAGGAGGCGGGACATGCGCGACAAGTGCTATTCATCATTTAGATTGATGGACATCTGAGTGCGCAACCGAGCGATGCGCCTCCTCACAGCACGCTGCAAGGAACGCATTCTCAGTTTGTTTGGCTCGCTGGGGAAGGAGGCATAAGCGCGAGTGGCGGCGTTCTTCACCCTTATCAGTTCACGTATGTCGGGCGGTAGTTCTAAGCGATCGTCGCCGGTCACAGGTACCGACCCTGAACTATCGCACACCGCCGACTGTGCGTGCTCCGACAGGGAGTCAGACTGACCAGCGCCAGGGGGACCTGACTTGGGGCCGAGAACTATGAGCACTGGTCTGTGGACAGAATCTAACTCTTGGAGGACCTCAATAGAGCGTAGCGAAAGACTGACGTTTCTGAAGATTGCCAAGTCTAATGTGGAAGGTCTGTGCGAGACCTGGTCGGGGAAGTAGGTGGGACTCATCGGGGCGATGATGTCGAAGTTAAGCCTTGACGAGAGGTCGTTTAACTGTATGCCACGCGGGGTGCGGACAGGACAGCTCCACGCCTCGTGCTTGGCGTTGAAGTCACCCGCCAGAATGACGGAGTGACCGAGAGAGAAGAGGGACTCTAGGTCTGGTTGCAAGTTAGCCCCACTGTTGGAGGAAGGAATATAGACTGAAACTAGGTGCAGAGGGCTATGATCGGTCATGACTATCCGACAGACAGAAGCCTCAATGTGAGATAGAGGGGGCGGATCTACAGGGGCGCAATACAGCGACCTCTTGTAGTAGATGAGTGTGCCACCCGATGCGGCACGGGTGCGGTCATTGCGGACCATTGAGTAGTTCGCAATGTTGGGATCCCTATCGAACGGTTTAAGGAATGTCTCTTGAACGAGAAGGACATCTATCAGATGGTCGCGGAGGAGGGTCGTGACCTCGTCGCGTTGGGCTTTGAGTCCTTGGGCATTGAAAAATGCTACTCGAAGTTGTTGGGGCTGAATGTTAACCCGCGACCCTGCGCAAGCAGTGCTCGCGGGTGCCTTAGGGGCGAGAGCGGCGAGGGGTCCAGAGGGCACGGGGGGCGCGGAGGGTGAGAGGTGAGCGGAGGGCTCGGGAGGCGCAGAGGGCGAGGGGGGAGGAGCGGGCTCGGAGGGCGAGAGGTGAGCAGAGGGCGAGGGAGGCGCAGAGGGCGAGGGGTGAGCAGAAGGCGCGTCGCCTACCAACGCGTCCCCAGCGAACAGGTCAGGGCACTCCGCGTGGAGCATACGCAACAACGCAGGGCTCCTGCATACTGTCGCGTAGAGAAGCTCAAGCGTCTCGTACGTCGGGGTCGAGGTAGGCGCGGGACGAGACATTCTAACAAACCTACCTGGCGGATTCGGTTACGCGCACGTTCCGGGAGAAGAATCCGCAAGAAACTCCCGGCAATCGTGTCCTAACGGGCCTACTACAACCCCGAGTGGGACTAACCCGGGGGTGAGTGAATGTGTATTTCCCTGCCGGGTGTAGGCAGGGAGGTGTGACCTACAGGTGTGCCCTAAGCTTGTAATACCCGCTGCCAGTCTTATTGTGCAGCGGGTTTCCTAACTGCGTGTGTGCAGAGAGCGACAAGCCGGAGCTGCCACTCAAACAACACACACGAATAGGAGGTTAGGGATGGGGTAGGGTTGGGAGGTGGGTGATATCCGGGGTCGACTAGGAGGCCCCCCAAGGCCGACTGATCCGGACCCGTCCAACTGACTGCCCTGTCCTGAAGGGACGGGGCGGGTGCGTGGGTCGACACCCACTCGGCTTCGTTGGCACCGTAAGGTATCCACCGAGTACCACTGAGTCGTACAACAACAGTGGATTTACAATGACGTATCGAAGCAGAGAAATGCGACAAAACACGAGCGCGTCTTTAAAAAGACGTCTCGAGTGTCGACTTACAGGTGTGCCGACCCTGTGTTCAACAAAGGGAACAAAGGGAACGACTGTTTACGTGTTGTGAAGCGCGTATACTCACGAACTACTATAAATAGTAGCCCGCGGCACACAACAACAACAAACACGAAACGAGCTGTGACGCGGGGCGCGCCACGAAGTATCCACTCACGTAAACAATTACGAACGGTCGAAAGCACGACAAGAGCTTACGTCCGAACGAATCGAATGTTGAAAGTAGAAAAGACTAGTTCAGTAAACATTCCTTCTTATATAGTGTTGTCCGACCAATAGCAGGACCTACATTTTGCACACGAGCAATAGTTCATTTGAACTCGACCAATCAGAGGCGCCACTTTAATTCTAGCCACGTGGCCCCGCCCCCTGACCACCGAACAAGTTCTAACTTGTTTAATTCTGACTAAACATATATTATTAAGATCTAATGATATCTACGAGATCAAACAGACAAACTGTGTAGATAGTATTGTTGGGCATTGAACCATATTGAAATTTTCAATCGTGTACTTTTGCAATAAATAAACAAATAATGCTTGAACGCCTCAATCTCGGCACGTAGTAATTTGATTTAAAAAATTATTTCTTTATTTGATAGTCCATTGATTTAGGAAGGCTATAAGTTATATAACATCACGCTATCATCGAAAGGACTCGAGCAGCAACGAGAAATGTTACAAAGACAGAGAGTTATTTGAGTGTTGTGCGTTAGTTACGTCAACGGTTAAAGTTAAGTAAAAATCATGTATGACGGGTATAATACCCATAAATTTTAAGGATGACTAACAATTTGAGGATTTTTCTTACTTTCACGTTTATAATATTACCTAGTTGTCTTTTACGTCACACACACACAGTTACCTACAGTCTGTAGTTAGCAACGACTTACCTACTCTTATATTTTTAAACATATTATATATTTTTCTAGTAACTGCAATGCCATTGAATATAAAATTGTAGAGTTTTAACATGTTCTAAAAAAAGAATAACGAGAAAAACAAGACATTTCGACATTTTGTCAGTTTGCAAATTCTCGAAGTGTGATTGGCTGACCAATGAGAGAGCTTACATTATTTGTTGATTATAATGTTTGAATAGTGGTTTCTCAGGTTTACGCGAATGTTGGACATAGAAATAAAAATACTTTTACGGATTTTACTGTGGTTCAATTTTAGATTTTATTTCCGTCTCGTTGTCAGTGACAGACACCTCTGACGTATGGTAGTAGGTATAGCAGGTAAACGATCAACTGTGGCTGATGGTGCCGTGGTACTTTTAGCTTGTTGTCTCGCAGTACTTGCTTGACGTGTTGAAGCTCAGCGGCAAGGTGTCTGTCACCACAGAGTCCGTGTCAGGGTCTGTCAACTTAGTTCTACGAACAGTAAGTAGGCGGGCGATACGGAGGAAGAGAGACAACAACAACGGAGTAAAAGAGATGAATATATGCGTTTATGAAATGTTGCTACCACATTTTAATTTTGATTTTGGAAAAACAATATCGTATTCTCCATATCATTATGCTTATTAAATGATTTTGATAGTAAACTGCCCTTGAAAATAATTGTTGTTATTATTCTGATGCCAACCAAATATATTTTATTTAAAAATATGACATATTTTATTGATCGTCAAATAATGAAAAACAAAAAAAAACTGGGATAGTGTGTGGCAACAATTTCGCTGAACAAGAAAACTCTCTGACTTGTATATAGTTATCTGTGAAGAAAACAAAATGTCTGCCGGCGTTAGCGCACCATTTTATCTTGTTGGTGTGTTTATTTGTGATAAATAAACTAGTTACATTTAATTCTATCTACTTTGATTACGTTGAGTCGAGGCTGCTTCACCGTGGCTGTGTTTTGGGAAAATTAATTATGTGTTTGTGAGATATAGACTCGGTGTTAAGACAGTGACTCTTGTTTGAATTTGTGTTTTATATCGCGTTGAGTTCGGAGAAAGAAAACACTAGAATCTGTTGCATGTGTTCTAAAGATCCCACCATCACTATGCTTTGCTAATGTATGTTTCCTAAATGAATTACTGAGTTATTGTAATTGTTATCATGCTGAATAAAAAGTTAAGTGAAAATCTTTGTTTCATTGGACAGCTCTATTTAGAATTATGCACAAGCACAGTGTTTTTCTATAGTGATTCTGTTTAAATGTCGACTATTGCTGAGTAATGCTGGGGCCACATTAACGGGAAATGCCATTAATTATCGCGTTAAAGGACGTTAACCGTAGATGTAGCCACGACTTAACGCAATAATTTGACAACGGCATTTACATTGCCGTTTGACATTAGGCGATAACTCAAGTGGCGGTACATCAAAGAGAATAACGCGAGAATTAATGCGATAAAGCGGTCACACTACGCCAGTCAGTGTGCGTCGGGAGCTCGCCGGGATCGCACGTGTTTTGTGTTTGCAATACATACTATGCAGTGTAGTAACGAGAAAGTAATTGCGTTTCTGGAGCTTCTGCAAACAGAACCATGTTTGTGGGATCCAAAACTGAAAAGTTACAAGAATCGAGGATCGCAAAGTGATGCTTGGCGTCGACTGATGGAATTAGTAGCTTTTAAAACAACTATTGAAAAATGAAAAAAAAGAAGGAAAGCCTGATATGTTACTATAGAACCCATTTAAACAAATTAATTTAATTTCCATCTTTGCAGTCCGTTAAGTAAATTTAACGCCGTTTTATCGCCAAACGTCAAATCACGTTGGCCGTATTAAGTGTAGCCACCTACTTTAGCGCGTTAAAAATTCTCGCGATAATTACCGCGATAATGGGCATTGGACGTTGGCCGTTCTTCCCTCTATGGGTATATATGTTCTGTGGTCTCACCTCAGCTTCAGTACTGACAACATCTTCGTAGAACAATTGGCGAATCCCGATCCTGATTAGAAGAATTACTGCATTTTCTTCATATTCCTCTAGTAGAGACGTGGGGTGTGTGACGTCATACTGTTCCCGGTCTGGTTTCTCTCCACGACGCACAGAGGGGTGCGTGGGGTACGTGTGCACCAGCGCAAGCAACATGCGTACAACTACTGTGGGATGTATATCGTCGCAGAGCAGACGACTGCCGCGACAGCCTATGAACCGTTTTTTACCCTTCAAACGACACCGACCCCCTTCCCGACCTCAGATCGCCCGTAATTTATTTTTCCTTTCATTTTTATAATATTCCCCTCCTTTTCTAATGGGTTTCATCCTACTATTATTTTCTTTCACTTTTTTTTATTTTCCAATGGATCTACCATACGTGAATAATTTTAATTTCTAAGACTTTGTTCCAGCCTGAATTGTAACCTGAACCTTCTGTGTAAATCTACCCTTGTCCCTCGGCAGCTCTTGAACACAGTGATAATAAAGTTTAAAATTAAAAAAACAAGCTATTATAAATAATCCAAACTAAAAAGTAGAAAATAAATAATAGTTAAAATAAACTAAAAATCACGCTTTTTATAGAAAACTGAACTAAAAAAATAGAAAATAAATTTAAATGAATTTAAATTAAGAAAATAGTGTTAAAAATTTCAATGAATATAAGTTAATAATAGTGTGAATAAAAAAATATATTTTATTTGAAAAAAAGCGTGGGGTGCTTTTTAAGATATTATCGAAATGATAATCACTCTACTCATATCTGCCAATAAAATATCTATCTGGGGGCACGGCAGTGCCCCTGCCAAGTCTCGAGAAAAACGGGCACGGCCGTACCCTCTTTTCTCGAAGCGATTCGCGGCTGTTTCGCCCCCCCTGTATCTTCGACGTGGACAAAGCTAGGAGTTTAGGTTTTCGGTGAATAATAGTAGGCATTAGAACAAGCTTAAGTTCGAAATTACATGCCAATTGAATTAATGGTTTAGGAGTTACGGTCGATCAAAGTTACACCATTTTGTCACTCACTGACTCACTGACAGATCATCAAAAATCTAAGGTACTTCTAGCAGACTTAGAAACTTCAAATTTTGCACCAAGATAGGTCCTTAGCCACATATAAAGGAAAAATTATAAAAACATTAAAAAATAATATGCCATAGAAAACAATTTTATATTTGCGGTTTAGCAAGAACATTATGTATGGATTTTGACTGCATTGTTAACTTTGTTCGTTGTTTAAGTACCTATTCAATTGGATGAATACATACATAGAATAGATAAGAATAATATAAATGTAATACATAGACTATCATTAATACAAATTAATACATAAAGTTCATAATTCATTAAATTAATAAAGCTAAAACTCCATTGTATTGCGATAAATATTGTATGCGCGCTCAATAGATGGCGTTGCACGTGTCTGAATCGCGCTATGGTTTCGTTACAAAGCGCAGTCTAAGTAGTACTTCAGAATAATTCGATAATTTTCATTTGATAGCGCCATCTGTCTATGAAAAACCATTTCGAAACTAAAATAATTGGTATTCGGAGAACTTTACGTGTTATTTAGTTCAGTTTAGTTATAGTTTGTAAGTTAGTAGATATATATATGCATATATATATAAGTTTAAGCTTGTCTACCTTAGAAGTAACGAAGTCTCAGAGAAGAAACAAAAGAGATAGAGATAGAGAATGGGTTCTAAGCAAAGCAGTAGCTGAAGTCCAAGAAATTATGAGGTCACCTAAAAAAAAAGAAAGAAATACACTTACAAAAAATAAATGAGATCCCACCAAAAACATTAAATGTAAAAAAAATGCCAAGTCTCTCGATGCAGTCTTTCCATCGTAAAAAGTTTTGAGATCTCGTAGAAGCCAAGTCCTATTCAAAATATTTTGTAGTTATAAATCAACATTTAGTAATTGTATCAATAGTTTTCTTTAAATTATAATTATAGTGACTTGGCAATGAGCACAAATTAAAAGCTGCTTGATGCCTGGAATTATGTGCAAATGTTACTGACAAGACCAGTGATCAGATTATTTGTTATGTGTGAATCATGATGGTCACTACCGACTACATGCTCCAATACAATAACTAAGAATACCTTACGGGCCATCGCTTTATGAAAGTAAATGAATCGAGAGTACACTAAGACTGACTGCCGTTGCCGAAATTCGGTTGGGACGACACGGATAAACCAAAAGAAAATTAATTTTGTGATATTAATGTTTACGCATGCGGTGTGTGTAACTTTCAACTCCTCCAAATATGCCGTTTTATTTGTTTCTTCTTGTGCTCATTGCCAAGTCACTATAATTATAATTTAAAGAAAACTATTGATACAATTACTAAATGTTGATTTATAACTACAAAATATTTTGAATAGGACTTGGCTTCTACGAGATCTCAAAACTTTTTACGATGGAAAGACTGCATCGAGAGACTTGGCATTTTTTTTACATTTAATGTTTTTGGTGGGATAACCATTGACACCATGGACCCCACGCTTTTTTTTAAATAAAATATATTTTTTTATTCACACTATTATTAATTTATATTCATTGAAATTTTTAACACTATTTTCTTTTTTTTAAATAAAATATATTTTTTTATTCACACTATTATTAATTTATATTCATTGAAATTTTTAACACTATTTTCTTAATTTAAATTTATTTAAATTCATTTTATATTTTTTTAGTTCACTTTTCTATAAAAAGCGTGTTTTTTAGTTTTTTTAAACTATTATTTATTACGATATATCCTATTCATCTGATCAAAAATAAAAGTTCGCAACACTTGGTGCAAATTAAATTAGCTACAACTTTGGTTGGAGAGTCATATATTTTAAGTAGTTTCAAAAAATAACTTGTATATTGTATTTGTGTTGTATTTATATTGTATATCTATGGGCCATGTAGCCTGAAAACAAATTGAATTGAATTGAACACCCCAAAAAAGAACTTGTATCGTGTCAAAAGGAAACATTCTATTTCTATTAAAAAAAAATCAAATTTAAGAAATAAACCACTTAGGAATTTGTAGTTTAATATATTTTTTTTACGAGACTTTATTTTTGTTTTTAAACACTTTTGTTATCTGGAAATCTAATCACAATCAGTCATTTATAGAAACTGTATTTAAAGGAATTGCTCAATTAAAGACCAAGTAGTCATTTCGCGAATCAGTCATTCCAAGGTTAGACTTTCTAGCTTCTGACTACACGTAACGACTGTTAAAAATGACATGTGTAAATAGACGATACCCAGTTTACAAACCGTGCATTCCGAAAAAATAGAATTATTACTGTAGAACAGTTCGAATTCTGGAAGAGAAGTGGCTTAGGTGATGGGTTTCTTTAAATTAGACTCCAAGTAGCTTCATAATTGATTTAATGTCGTTAATGATGAATTTAAAGACATATTGCGCTTATGGTTTGCCTTCAATAACAATTAACACGCTATGACCGATCGGGGCGGTGTCGCCTCGCTCACCGCGTCGCTCTGCTCCCCCGCTCTCGCCGTAGTGCCTTCATGTGGCTGCCATTAGTATGATACTCTGTGGTGGCTGCATATCGCCTACCGCGCCGTGACGTGAGCTTGTGTGTGACACGTTGTGCTCGCACACATGCAAGGCGTCAAGAAGTTGGCCCCCTCGGGCTGCGCCTTGTAGACACATCAGGTCGATCTTCAGCTGGCAGCGGGCACAGCCGATTGAAGGTGCGCCGAAGAGTGCCCGATGTTGTCTTCACGTCTGCTACCCTGGTCACACCGTCGGCGCCTGGATACACGCTGGTTATTCACCCGAGCAGCCATCTGTCTCGTACCAGCCGCTCATTCTTGACTAGCACCATCTCTCCAAGTTGAAGATATCGTCCTCCTCTGCAGCGTTTCTGTCTTTTTTGCAGCTCTGTAATGTATTCTTTATAAAATCTATCCCAGAGGTGGGTCTTCAAATGTTGAGTTCTCATACAACGTGGGAAAGTGCTCAACCTTGTAGTGCATTGTGCCTGAGGAGAGGGTAAGACAGTTAATGTTCGTCATGTGATGGTGTGGAAGGATCAGAAGGTAAGGGAGTTAGAGGCCTGGAGTTCAGGATAGCTTCTACGTGGGTAAGTACTGTGTTCATTTCCTCATAAGTAAGGTTTGCAAGAGCAAGTATACATTTCAAATGATGTTTCAACTGATTTTAAAGCACCCTCTGCTAAACCATAGTGTGGGCTGTAGGCTGGAGAGAATTTAAGCAAACTTTCCACGTAAGTAGTTTGCATTTATTTTTAAAAAGCTAGCCAGTTCATTACATGCTCCTGCGAAACATGTACCATTGTCCGAGGAGATGCTGAAAGGTTTTCCTCTGCGGGCAATAAATCTGTTTAGAGTAGAAATAAAGGTTTCGGAGCTGGGATCTGTCACAATGCCTGAATTAAATCACTACCTCTACCCTTTCGGATCAAAATCATCACTGGTCCTGCATAATCATACAAGTACTCTTACTGGTCATACAAATGGATATTCAGGAGGTAGTTCCTTCTCAGGAAGATTGCTCATTGAGAAGATTGACACAACTATGTTGACTTTCTAGGAAGATTTCTACCATTTAACGCCCAAAATTTATGACACATAAATATGCGTCATAAATTTAGACACCAGTAACTGAACCAGCATGCATGAGTAATTTGTGATAATTATTAAAACTAAGTACTGTAATGTGATGAGATGCATGTAGCAATGTAGGACGTTTGGTGTGGTACTTGTAATGTGAGTGAGAAAGCCTACAACCAACTCTAATGAGACCATCAGAATGTAACAAGTCAATGTGACAACTTTTTATATTTTGGAAAATAAGAGTGTCGATAACAAATATTGTGTCCCGCACAATATTGTTTACGTGAGTAGATACTTCGTGGCGCGCCCCGCGTCACAGCTCGTTTCGTGTTTACGTTGTGTTGTGTGCTGCGGGCTACTATTTATAGTAGTTCGTGTGTATACGCGCTTCACAACACGTAAACAGTCGTTCCCTTGTTCTTTTTAGAACCTTGGGTCGGCAATCAAAAGTCGGCACTCGACGTGTCTTTTTAAAGACGTGTTCGAGGTCTTGTCGCAATCTCAGTTAGATACGTCATTGCAAATCCGCTGTTGTTGTTGTTATTTACGACTCAGTGGTACTCGGTGGATACCTTACGGTGTTAACGAAGCCGAGTGGGTGTCGACCCACGCACCCGCCCCGTCCCTTCAGGACAGGGCAGTCAGTTGGACGGGTCCGGATCAGTCAGCCTTGGGGGGCCTCCTAGTCGACCCCGCTAGGACACGATTGCCGGGAGTTTCTTGCGGATTCTTCTCCCGGAACGTGCGCGTACTCGAATCCGCCAGGTAGGTTGTTAGGATGTCTGCGCCTATCTCGTCCCAGCCGAGCGTCGAGGTGCTCCAGTCCTTCGTCGCACTAGCACGGGATGACCCTGCGCTGGTACGTAAGTACGGCGCACGGTTCCCCGGGCTGTTCCCGGCGGCGGACTCGCAGCCCTCCGCGCTCCCCGCGCCTTCTGCGCCCCTCGCGCCCTCCGCGCTCCCCGCGCCTTCTGCGCCCACTGCGCTCCCCGCGCAGCCCGCCCCGCCCGCCCCTAAGGCCAAGCCCGCGCGCAACTCTTGCGCCTCCCCCCCGCCCCGCCGCGCTCCCTCTGAGCGCAAAGCTTCCCCCGTCCCTAGCGCACGCTCCAAGTCGCGCAGCCCGGTGCGTCCCACCCCCACCCCCGCCCCCTCTATCAGTCGCGCCGCCTTGGCCGACCACCCTCTGTTCACCCATCTCGCGCCGGTCTTGGACGCGGAGATGGCCTCCGACTCGGAAGAGGTCCTCACGGAGTCCTCCTCCGAATCCTCCTCGTCCTCCTCTGCCGACGACTTCACGGTCGTCGGCAAGAAACGTTCGCGTAAAGCGAAACCCAAAACCCAGGCAATGGCCGCTAAGACCGAGGCCCCCTCGGCGACCGCCCCTGCCCCCACCCCCGCCCCCGCAGCTGCCGCCTCCCCGGCCTCAGCGGTTCAATCCACTTCTGGTTCGCAGAGGGTCCTCCCTCGCAGCCAAAAGCCCCCTCCGATTTTCCTTCACCAGAAGGAAAAATGGACCGAAGTCTCCTCGTGGTGCACCACGCACCACGTACAATTCACGAGTGGCCGCCTCGTTAAAGACGGCATTAAAATCATAATCCCTACGTCTGGCGACTTTAGGTCGCTGACGGAGATGCTGCAGGCACGTCACCTGCAGTATCATACCTACGCCCTCCCCGAGGAACGCACCCTTAGGGTCGTCCTCAAGGGCCTCCCGGTCTCGCTCTCCACCAAGGAGATCGAAGAAGATCTCACGGCGCAGGGCATCGCCGTGTCCAAGGTGCACCGGATGCACCGTGCCAAAGGCCTAACGCCATATGAAATGGTATTGGCCATTATCCCTCGCTCCGCCGACACGAAGGCTATCTTCCGTGTCAAGACTGTGTGCCACCTGTCTGGCATCACAGTTGAGACCCCGCATAAACGCGGTCCTCCCGGGCAGTGCCACAACTGCCAGTTGTACGGGCACGCCAGCACGTACTGCAAGGCGCGCGCCAGGTGCGTCAAGTGCCTAGGCGACCACGCCACGGCGTCCTGCCCCCGCCCGAAAATCCCAGTCCCAGACTCGGAGCCTCCGAGCTGCGTCCTCTGCGGAGAGCAAGGGCATCCCGCCAATTACCGCGGGTGCCCTAAGGCTCCCAAGAGCCGGCTCTCCCCCTCCACGGCCAAGCCCAAAAAGGCGCCGAAGCGAGCTTCCGCTCGCCCCTCTGCGCCCGCCCCTCCCTCAGCCCAGACCCCGCTGAGGCCCCAGAGGCCCTCTTTTTGAAGCAAGCTCGGCGACCCGAGTGCGTTCACCCCTCTCGCCCCTCAGGCACGTAATGCCCCTCAGGCATCCAGAATCCCGCCGTTGATGGGATTGCAAGTCCCTCCTCCAGCCCCTCAGGCTCCTTTTATCCCTCCGTTGATGGGACTGAACATCCCTCCCCCCTCTCAGCCCCAGCGGCCTCCCCGCGCGCCGCGGCAAACACCCCCGGCGCCACAGCCCACCTCCGACATGAGACTCACTCGAGCCTTCATCGACGTCCTCGATGGTGACCTCATGAACGTCATGTCCCAGCGCTTAAGCGCCAGCCGATCTCCCCAGGAAGCCCTGGGGATTTTCTCCGAGATCCGCAGCCTGATCTCAACCCTAAACTCGTTCTCCCGTGCAGGTCATTAATGGCAGTCACAAGCGGAAAACTCAAACCCCGATAACTTCGGATAGCATTTTTCAATGCCCGAGGCGTTAAGTCCCAACGCGATGAGATCGCGACCTTCCTCCGCGACCATCTAGTTGACGTCCTTCTCGTCCAAGAGACGTTTCTCAAACCTTGCGAAAGGAACCCCAACATTGCGAACTATTCGATGGTCCGCAATGATCGTACCCGTGGCACATTAGGTGGCACGCTTATCTACTACAAGAGGTCGCTATACTGCGCCCCTGTAGACCCGCCCCCTCTATCTCTCATTGAGGCTTCCGTCTGTAGGATAGGCATGAACGGTCACAGCCCTCTGTTCATAGCTTCCATTTATATCTCCCCCGTAGACAGCAGGGCTAATATTCAACCAGATTTAGAGTCCCTCTTCTCTCTCGGTCACTCCGTCCTTCTGGCGGCTTTAAGTAACAACCTGTTTCTGCAAAGGTGGAAGGAGGCGATAGTTATCGGCATTCCCAAACCGGGTAAACCCAAGTCTGAGCCGACTAGTTACCGCCCGATCAGTTTACTCAAAGTTCTCGGGAAACTGTACGAGCGCATAATTTACTCTCGATTAATGGACTTTGCCGAGTCCAGGAGTCTCATTCCCGACGAGCAGCTTGGCTTTCGAGCCCAACACTAGTGCGTCCAACAAGTCCACCGTATCGTCGAGCATGTCAGCGCAGGTTTCCAACTTGGCAACCTCACTGGAATGGTCCTTTTCGATGTCGCAAAGGCATTCGACAAAGTCTGGCACAACGGCTTGATTTACAAGCTGTACTCGTTCGAGGTGCCAGATCGTCTCGTGCTCATCATACGAGACTACTTGTCGAATCGTACCTTCCAGTATCGCGTCGACGGGACGCTCTCGTCTCCTCACGCGATACGCGCAGGCGTGCCGCAGGGCTCGGTGCTCTCTCCCCTCCTTTTCTCGCTGTACACCAGCGACGTTCCCACCGGTGGCAAGCCCCAAGTAGCAATGTACGCCGATGACACGGCTATCTTCTACTCGTGTTCGAGACCGGAACCGATAGGTCGACACCTCCAGGCCGCGGTCGACGCCCTAGGGCGTTGGTTCACGAAATGGAGGATCGAAGTTAACCCCACCAAGAGCGCGGCGATCCTGTTTAGCCACAGGACTTGCCCTCCCGTTCTTCCTCCCCCCATTCGACTCTTCGGTAAGCCTATCCCTTGGGAGACGCAAGCCAAGTACTTGGGTATTATCCTTGATCGGAAACTCAATTTTCGTGAGCACATAAGGACGGTTCGTAATCGAGCCGCCTTCGCTCTGTCCAGTCTTCATTGTCTGTTGAACAAACGGAGTAAACTCTCGCTTACTTGTAAGCTGAGTATTTACAAACTGTGCGTGAGACCGATAATGACCTACGGAAGCGTTGTGTTCTCACACGTAACCGATAGCAGACTTAGGAGACTGCAGACCCTTCAGAACCGCTTCATGCGCAAGATCACGGACGCCCCGTGGTACGTGCGTAACTCGCAGCTTCACTGCGATCTTAAACTGCCGACCCTCAAGCAGTTCATGAAACGTGCCTCCATCCGATTCTTCGAGTAAGCGGACTCGCATAGAAACCCCCGTATCGTGGCGGCTGCACGATACAAGCCCTCCCTGTTGTCGCGCATCAAGCGCCCCCGTCACACGTTAACGTATCCAGACGATAGTACAACGCTTCTTCAGGAAGCGTTTAGTTCCCAAACTACAAGTACTAGCAACACTCCACACAACCGCAGACACTATCGTGTCCGTCCTCGCCGGCGAGGCTCGAGGCCCCCCCGTCCCTAGTGATATACCGGTCCGTTCATATACCGGTCAAACTAGTAATAAAACAGATCCCTAAATAATTTGAAACAGATCCAGCTGTCTCTTTTGTTTTTGCATTAAATTCGATACGATTCGAACGGCTAAGTCGAGGTTCGAGCCCCGCAGGGGCTGCCCTTAGAACTCGTTGTCGACCCTAGCTTAGTAATATTGTTCTGGCTGGAGGCGCCATTAGTCTCGCCATTATAGTCCGGTTTCGCAGTAGAAGTCACCCTGCCGACTTCTCTGCAGAAGACCAATAAAAAAATAAAGAGGGTCGTCACATTCGGCGGCTACACTTCGACAAGAGAAGAACAGCGAAACAGCAAAGAAGCCTCATCGACAGGAAGCCCTCACCAATAGCACAGCGAAGCGCCCTATCGTCGTCAACGGAGCCTCAGCGACATCGAAGGAGCCCTATCGTCGTCAGCGGAGCCCTACGTTTTCTTCGTAGATTTAAGTAAACATTTGTTTGTTTACATTTTATTTCCTGTGTTAGAGCGTCACTAAACTAAGTTTCGTTTGGGAACAAGGCGTGTCATTTTTCACCAATCCGGCACCCCAATAGTTTGTGCTCGTGTGGTGCTCTATACTGACAGGTTGGAGTCCGTGCGACACACTATGTACTGGATGACCCGTTCAAATGCAACATGGTGTTGTGTTTTTATAATAGTGGTTGCAGCCACCCATCCTGCACTTATTATACTTGATTTATGGACACTACATATGTAGATAAGGCATAGGTAAAGAGATCTTGCCTTCTGAATGCAATCTTAAATGGAACGCAACATAAAACTAGGGCACCAATAAATGGCATGGTTACCCGTGCATAATGGAAATCTTATTTCATGGAGGTTCATGTCAATGGTGTGAAGGGGAAACATAGTGGTACTATAACAGCAGCAATACAAAAGAACAAGGTGAAAGTACTCATTAGCATAAGACATTTACTGTCAACTAAGAGACTTCCTCAAGAAATAATAGACCATTATTTGTGTACTACCACTAATACCAGTGTTCTCTCTTCACACCATTGCTGCGAACCTCTGCAATAGTTTCTTATAAATCTGGTCTATTCTAAAGAAACTTGTTAAAATCCTGAAGAGTCTCCAAGACATGTTATGAATTACGGTAAGCTTCCCATTCCCTACTAGTCACCTAATCCAATTCACTTGAGACTAAGTGTATAATTGAATTAAAGAAAAACGTTGTCAACATTTTGTAGTTTGTGTTTTACAATTACTTTATAAACCCTTACATAATATTATCTTGCAACACAAATTCTTCTACCTTTTCATTTATTGTTTTTACAAAAAATAAAAACTTTCACTGTTACAATATTTGATTTGACGGAACTCATCTGTAAACATTGTATGTATAAGACTGTTTGTTTCCTAAACAAAAATAAATGAATAATGATAATCAATGAATTGGGAGAGGAACTTTAATGAATTATTGTGCTCAATCTATACTAATATATAAAGCTGAAGAGTTTAATTGAACGCACTAATCTCAGGAACTACTGGTTCAAATTATAAAAATATTTTTGTGTTGATAAGACCATTCATCGAGGAAGGTTTTAGGCTATGTACCAAATGGACCAAAGATACAAAGGAAAATGTGGAAAAAAACAATGCAGGTATAAACCATAACTTATAGCTTCTAACCACACGGATGAGGTCGCGGGCAACAGCAACTAGAAGCCGTCTGTTATTGTAGCGGTCACATAATAGCTGGCATGCAACGTCATAGTTCTTATCAGAGAAGTCAAGAGAACTTATTGTTATGAAATTAACTAATTCTTGGAATAGCCTCACTTGAGTTAACTTATAATAATACAAAGAAAAATCACACAATCAGTCTTCCTCCTCTATTCTAATATTGGTATATGATGTGCCCGACAGGGTCCATAATTGTTACTTAATTATATTTATACATAAAACCCTGTATACATTATGATATGCAATAAAGAATTGAGAATAAATGTATTAATGAGATATATGTGTCATGGAACTCGACCCAGTTGTGATATTGACCCGAAAAGGTAGGCAAGTGAATAGTAGCAAGTTAAGATTTAGTTAAGATTGATCCCACCTTTATTTCCAGAAACAGTACTCGCGCCTGCTCAGATCCAGTGCCCGCAGAGTCCTCCTGCTCACTCAACATCTCCCGCGCAACAGCAGTCGCAGCACACTACTGGGTCTCGTAAGATACGCGACCCTTGCACTGCTGTTCTGGAATATCAGAATAGTTTTCTATGTCACCGTGTATACTTTCATAATCAGGACATAAATCCTCTATTTTTCTTCATCTTAATTTTAATTCAGACATTAGACTCATTTGTAAGGCACTTAATGTATCACAAGTTGTTACCATTTCTAAATTGAATTAAACAGTTAATTTAGCTTTAAAAGTTCAATAGTCATGTTTTGCAATCCATGATTAACATATTAACGACTCACTTAATAAAATTAGAGTTTAGGATAAGTTTCGAAAACCTTTAAACTAATTAGTGCAAGAATATACTTAAAATTATATTTGCAAGGAAGCAAGCAAGCAGTGCACGTTAGCAAGACACCCGCGGCGCACAACTATGCCACGTGGCAAGCCCAACATCCCCAGTTGCCCAGCAGAAGGCAACAGCGACCACGACCTCACAAAACATGTAGCTGTGAACACGATATTACAAATATGAGTTTATGAACACAACACTTAGATAACCTATGCATACAGGGGCATTCATGACATTATGTAGGTCTGACAATAGGAATATAGGATTAGGACACGAATCGGACACTAACTTGTGCTAGAAAATAGAATTGAGTTGTAAAGTAAATTTAAGTTTAAATGAAATGGGGACGAGCACACTGTGTTACACCATTGGTTGGCACTATAATCTTCGAATTGCTTGATTGATTTCATCCATGATATGTTTTCCTTCGACGTATATAATATATGGAAGTTTATACGACTCCGCGTGTCGAGCTTCCGTAGTCCACGTAACGGTCGCCTCGTGGCTCGTGCGCAGGTTCTTCTTGTTCTAGTGGCATCGCATCGCCCGTAATCCGGCTCGTCTGAAGAAGGCGTAGACTCGTAGATGGGCTTCTTTAATTAGACTCCAAGAAGCTTAATCATTAATGGCGATATACTCGAACTTAGAGATATTATATTGCGCAACTACGCTACTAGTTGGCGATCAATAAAATGACTTTAAATTATGCCATGGCCATCGGGCTCGGCTCGGTGTCGTCGACAAAATGGCCGCGCAGTGGGCAGTGCGCACTCAGCTCGCTCGGCGATCGGCGGCCGGCGCCCGCGCCGCTCTGCTACCCCTCTCTCGCCATAGTGCCGCTCATCGCTTTATGTAGCTGCCATTAGTAAGATTTATACTCTGTGGTGAGTGCATGATGCTTCCCGAGTAGTCCCGAGTACCGCGCTGTACATGGCCTCTGTATTTGCTCTAATATTTTAGTCACAAGCTTCTTTTTTCCCACGATGTCTCTTGGAAATTAAATTGTCCCGTTTTGAAAAACAGTTAAACTAAATTAAACTTCTATAAAGCGCCATCCATCATGCAGTAGCGAAACTATTGCAGGAACCAGTAACGTAACTGCATGTATTTAAAACCATAATTATACACTTCATGGCAGGTGGCGCTACTTTAAGAACTCAAACTCAAAATATTTATTCGCATGTTAAGGTTCTACAGTTGTTATACTTGTTAAATAGGTAAAAATAATTGAAGTTCAGCATTACGGCCTTTTGCAGGTGTTGCAATAATGTGAGGGCTTATACTCTACTTACTATAAAATTATTGTTCTAAGTTTCTAAGATTCTATTTTATGTTGCAGAAAAATTACTTATCTTGCATTACATTTACATTTTTTTTAATTTCAAATTGTATAATTAAAGCATTATGGAAACTTTGAAAACCGTAAACACAAAAAAATATATTTCTAAAATATTTTTACAATACAACTGCAGTAAGGAATTAAATGTCACATTAGTAAGATACCAACAGCTTTTTGTGTAAGATACCCATTCCCAAAACAAGCGATCACGGATTACACAGCTCGTCCAACGAACAAAAATAAACTACAAAGTATTTATTTATATAGGTTTACCAACAGCTTCTGTGTACAGTTATGCTTATGTATATTGATAATTATGTCTTATATACTTACACAGTCGCCAATTACTGGTTAACCAGCATTCACAAAAGAAGTGATAAGTGCTAGGAAGAATCTAAAACTAAATTAACTAAGTCACATGAGCTTGAAGTTAAAAATACAATAGAGCAATAAACTTAAAACATACTTATAAAACAAAAACAGTATAGTCTCTTTGCAAAATGAGGACATGAAAACTAATAATAATAACCTACTGTGATCAGAGTTAAACTTAATAATAGATAACTTAATAAAATACAATATACTATAAATTTATGTACTACTAAACACAATCAACATTTTGCTGTGACTCTTTCTATTTTCAAGAGTTATGAATTTTCATCACTACACAGTTTTTAGTTCAAGCAATAGATGGCAGCACTTGGAAACAAGCGAAATTAATTTAATGATTTTACATTTTCCATAAATCTGCTTGACGTTTTTTTGCAACTAATTACTTTTCCTAGTCAATTGCGCTCTGCGTGTGGACATTTAGTACAATATTCTTGTTTAATTCAATCTACCTGAAATAGGATGGAATGTTTATCACCTACCAAGTACTCAAGTTTTTTACTAGATGGCGTTGCGAGAAAGCTTGTTGAGAATGAAAATTAATTATTACATTAACTTAAAATGTGGTAAGACGTCGAGAAAAGCTTGATCGTATTCAATTCGTTTTTGTTTTTAGAGTAATTCCTTTTTAATTATGTCTGCCGCAGTGAGCCTCGAGGGAGGCTTCTACTGCTTCACCGAACTATAAACTTCATAGACTAATGGTGCCTCCAGCCAGAACAATATTACTAAGCTAGGGTCAGCAACGAGTTCTAAGGGCACCCCCTGCGGGGTTCGAACCTCGACTTAGCCATTGCTGACTATCGAATTTAATGCAAAAACAAAAGAGACAGCTGGATCTGTTTTCGATTATTTAGGGATTATTTTTATTACTAGTTTGACCGGTATAAGAACGGACCGGTATATATACTAGGGACGGGGGGGGCAACAGTTACGTTACATTTAATACACGCGACGATCCTCACCGGCGAGGACGGACACGATAGTGTGGAGTGTTGCTAGTACTTGCTTGGGAGCTAAACGCTTCCTGAAGAAGCGTAGTACTATCGTCGGGATATGAGAGAGTGTGACGGGGGCGCTTAATGCGCGACAACAGGGAGGACTTGTATCGTGCAGCCGCCACGACACGAGTGGTTGGACTTGCATTCGTGGAGGAGGCGGGACATGCGCGACAAGTGCTATTCATCATTTAGATTGATGGACATCTGAGTGCGCAACCGAGCGATGCGCCTCCTCACAGCACGCTGCAAGGAACGCATTCTCAGTTTGTTTGGCTCGCTGGGGAAGGAGGCATAAGCGCGAGTGGCGGCGTTCTTCACCCTTATCAGTTCACGTATGTCGGGCGGTAGTTCTAAGCGATCGTCGCCGGTCACAGGTACCGACCCTGAACTATCGCACACCGCCGACTGTGCGTGCTCCGACAGGGAGTCAGACTGACCAGCGCCAGGGGGACCTGACTTGGGGCCGAGAACTATGAGCACTGGTCTGTGGACAGAATCCAACTCTTGGAGGACCTCAATAGAGCGTAGCGAAAGACTGACGTTTCTGAAGATTGCCAAGTCTAATGTGGAAGGTCTGTGCGAGACCTGGTCGGGGAAGTAGGTGGGACTCATCGGGGCGATGATGTCGAAGTTAAGCCTTGACGAGAGGTCGTTTAACTGTATGCCACGCGGGGTGCGGACAGGACAGCTCCACGCCTCGTGCTTGGCGTTGAAGTCACCCGCCAGAATGACGGAGTGACCGAGAGAGAAGAGGGACTCTAGGTCTGGTTGCAAGTTAGCCCCACTGTTGGAGGAAGGAATATAGACTGAAACTAGGTGCAGAGGCTATGATCGGTCATGACTATCCGACAGACAGAAGCCTCAATGTGAGATAGAGGGGGCGGGTCTACAGGGGCGCAATACAGCGACCTCTTGTAGTAGATGAGTGTGCCACCCGATGCGGCACGCGTGCGGTCATTGCGGACCATTGAGTAGTTCGCAATGTTGGGATCCCTATCGAACGGTTTAAGGAATGTCTCTTGAACGAGAAGGACGTCTACCAGATGGTCGCGGAGGAAGGTCGTGACCTCGTCGCGTTGGGCTTTGAGACCTTGGGCATTGAAAAATGCTACCCGAAGTTGTCGGGGTTGAATGTTAACCCGCGACCCTGCGCAAGCATTGCTCGCGGGTGTCGCCATAGGGGCGAGAGCGGTGGGGGTACCAGAGGGCTCGGAGGGCGCGGAGGGCGAGAGGTGAGCAGAGGGCGAGGGGTGAGCAAAGGGCGAGGGGTGAGCAAAGGGCTCGGAGGGCGAGAGGTGAGCAGAGAGCTCGGGGGCTGCAGAGGGCGAGGGGTGAGCAAAGGGCTCGGAGGGCTGCGAGTCCGCCGCCGGGAACAGCCCGGGGAACCGTGCGCCGTACTTACGTACCAGCGCAGGGTCATCCCGCGCTAGTGCGACGAAGGACAGGAGCACCTCGACGCTTGGCTGGGACGAGATAGGCGCAGACATCCTAACAACCTACCTGGCGGATTCGAGTACGCGCACGTTCCGGGAGAAGAATCCGCAAGAAACTCCCGGCAATCGTGTCCTAGCGGGCCTAACAAGAACTACTACAACCCCGAGTGGGACTAACCCGGGCGTGAGTGAATGTGTAATTCCCTGCCGGGTGTAGGCAGGGAGGTGTGACCTACAGGTGTGCCCTAAGCTTGTAATACCGGCTGCCAGTCTTATTGTGCAGCGGGTTTCCTGACTGCGTGTGTGCAGAGAGCGACAAGCCGGAGCTGCCACTCAAACAACACACACGAATAGGAGGTTAGGGATGGGGTGGGTTGGGAGGTGGGCGATATCCGGGGTCGACTAGGAGGCCCCCCAAGGCCGACTGATCCGGACCCGTCCAACTGACTGCCCTGTCCTGAAGGGACGGGGCGGGGTGCGTGGGTCGACACCCACTCGGCTTCGTTGGCACCGTAAGGTATCCACCGAGTACCCCTGAGTCGTAAACGACCACAGCGGATTTACAATGACGTATCGAAGAAGAGAAATGCGACAAAACACGAGCGCGTCTTTAAAAAGACGTCTCGAGTGTCGACTTACAGGTGTGCCGACCCTGTGTTCAACAAAGGGAACAAAGGGAACGACTGTTTACGTGTTGTGAAGCGCGTATACACACGAACTACTATAAATAGTAGCCCGCGGCACACAACAACAACAACAACAACAAACACGAAACGAGCTGTGACGCGGGGCGCGCCACGTAAACAGTTACGAACGGTCGAACGCACGACAAGAGCTTACGTCCAAACGAATCGAATGTTGAAAGTAGAAAAGACCGGTTAAGTCAACGTTCCTTCTTATATAGTGTTGTCCGACCAATAGCAGGGCCTACATTTCGCACAGGAACAGTAGTTTATTTTTACTCGACCAATCAGAGGCGCCACTTTAATTCTCACCACGTGGCCCCGCCCCCTGACCACCGAACAAGTTCTAACTTGTTTAATTCTGACTAAACATATATTATTAAGATCTAATGATATCTACGAGATCAAACAGACAAACTGTGTAGATAGTATTGTTGGGCATTGAACCATATTGAAATTTTCAATCGTGTACTTTTGCAATAAATAAACAAATAATGCTTGAACGCCTCAATCTCGGCACGTAGTAATTTGATTTAAAAAATTATTTCTTTATTTGATAGTCCATTGATTTAGGAAGGCTATAAGTTATATAACATCACGCTATCATCGAAAGGACTCGAGCAGCAACGAGAAATGTTACAAAGACTGATAGTTATTTGAGTGTTGTGCGTTAGTTACGTCAACGGTTAAAGTTAAGTAAAAATCATGTATGACGGGTATAATATCTTTTAAGGTTGACTTACAATTTGAGGATTTTTCTTACTTTCACGTTTATAATAGGTAACGACCTAGTTGTCTTTTACGTCACACACACAGTTATCTACAGTCTGTAGTTAGCAACGACTTACCTATTCTCATATTTTTAAACATATTATATATTTTTCTAGTTACTGCAATGCCAATGAATATAAAATTGTATAGTTTTAACATGTTCTAAAAAGAAAATAACGAGAAAAACAAAAATTTGACATTTTGTCAGTTTACAAATTCTCGAAGTGTGATTGGCTGACCAATGAGAGAGCTTACATTATTTTTTGATTATAATATTTGAATAATGGTTTCTTAGGTTTACGCGAATGTTGGACATTGAAGTAAAAATACTTTTACGGATTTTACTGTGGTTCAATTTTAGATTTTATTTCCGTCTCGTTGTCAGTGGCATTCACCTCTGACGTATGGTAGTAGGTACAGCAGGTAAACGATCAGCTGTGGCTGGCTTCACTGATCATTCGGTTTCTCTGATGGGGCCGTGGTACTTTTAGCTTGTTGTCTCGCAGTACTTGCTTGACGTGTTGAAGCTCAGCGGCAAGGTGTCTGTCATCACAGAGTCCGTGTGCTCTCTGAAACAAAGATATTCACACAGTAGCTAACTACATATTAGGTGCCCGTGACCATGATACCTGCAAAGGTTTCGAAACGTCTGGAACTAAAATCTTAAATTTAACCGCGATGAAATCCGTAATGATTATATTTGAAGTTAAATATTCTTA
>NW_020800445.1:0-8367 GCF_003590095.1 Trichoplusia ni | reverse complement strand
GAATTTTATTTAAACTTGTTATTAACAAACTCTTCTTTAGATTAAAGTTTAACAATATCTATGGAAAGCGTGCGACGCGCCCAGTATTATGAAAGTAGCTCGAAGTAAATATATTTATGAGAGAGTTATCGTAGAACTACGTCAGCGGCGGACCGCACTGCCGGCCGAAGCGAAGGGTAATATCGTAAATTAAATTTAAAAAAACTGCCGTTAAATAATAGATAAATAATCGGTAAGTAGTTAATAATAAAAGCCCGGTGGCCGCGGCTGCGGTGCGGTGCGACGCCGGCTCTTGACCGTACAACGCATAGAGATGTATTATTTTTTTAACAACTTCTGGAGATGTCTATTATATTCGTTTTCCTTCCACGAGTACCTGAACAGACTTCTGCATAAACTACGAAAAAAATACAAATTATTTCCTAATTCAGTCTCGACGTGTCGCGGTTCTAGTTCATAATATTATAATGCCGTGACGCATCTAAGTATTTGTACATCACTAACTTGTGTGATTATTTGTTGTGTTATCTTAACAATTTAGACGAAATTTTCTATATGAAATGTTAGTTCTATACTCTCTGAATCGATATGCCAATATTCTGCCAAATTGCAAATTGTAAATTATAAAAATAGTTAATATACTTACGCCATAATTAAAACGAAATAATTTTAGTCAAAATTAGGAAATTTAGAACACGACTTGATAGATTAGGCGAGGTTAATACTGAAACCTACGAGTAAGGTTTGAGTCATACAATGCTTTGCTCATACAACTACGAAACAACGTGCTACTTATGTTTAAAATAAAATTAAATAAAAATATCTCAATTATTGAAAATTAGACTATCGAATAGGCCGACTAATTATCACATTATTTTCTTGACATTCAGAGCGTAAAAACAGAGTTATTTTCTTAGAAAAAAAAAACTAAAATTAAGTCTTACAAAACTATCGTGTAAATACTGAATATTTTTTCAAAATAAACTTACGGTACCGGAGATAGTTCTACGTCGTAATACGATTTATTAAAGACAAGTCCCTCCAGAGATATTTTTTAACAATACTCTTAGCTATTAAGACTGAAAGGTTCTCTCAAAATTCACTAAATCTTGTTTAATTTCACTTGAATGTAGATAACTATCGTTCCTTTTCATTATTTATTAACTGTTAGTAGTATAATTGTGGTGTCACTAACCCATTCCATGTGCCCAGTCATACTAGTCAGGGTATAGCCTTATATGATACCCGTAATAATTTAACCACTGTATCCTAGCGACGTCGATGTTTTGTAGGCCAGTAGAGATCACTAGGTAATACCCGCTGTATTCTGTACGAATGTGCACTCCAAAAGCTATGTATTAAATCTATTACATAAGATTGACGATTTAAACAAAACTTACGCAACTTGAATATAGAAGTGCCTTACAATTTTAATATTTTATACTATTTTCTTAATTTATTATCGTTTTAAATATCGAAAAGCACTGGAAATTGCATTTATTGATCCACCGTCCGTTCTGCCTGCCAGAACCGATGTGCGGATCACACTCTAATGTTTTCTTTTATGTTATTGTTCTTTTTTTGTTTCTTAAAATAAAATATACTTAGAAAATAAAATTAGAGGTTTAATAAAAACCAAAAAGACGTTATTTTTTCAAGTTTTTCTTTAAAATTAGGAACGTCTATAGTATTTAAATATTCATCAACGACATTATCAAATAACAACAACAATAAAAGGTCAATTGTATGAAGAGTCTAAAGTAAACATAATTTGAAGAATCATTTTACCGAAATAACGTAATATTAATACCAAATCATGAATGAATACAGCACTAAATAATGATACGACATTTTGTAAGTACACGTTTAAGTTGGCATAAATGTTGTAAGTGTACCCAAGTCTTGTTTGTACTCCGTAGTCCTGGCACATAGTGTAAATGTAAGTACTTATGTATTTGGTGTCTACACATAAAAATGTTACTATAGTATTAATATTTTGTAAGTCTAAATGGATATTATATTCTTCTAATTTTGTATCAAGAGTGTGAGTCATGCGGTGCGGCGAGGCGAGGTGCGCACGCGCCGCCCCCTCCTCTTCGGTGTACTACGTACCTAATACGTACTAACTTGTAATATAACTGTAGAAGATTAAATGTACATGTGCCAAACGCACGATAATTGATATTACACTCTGTGTTGTGATTTTGAACGTTCTGTAAATTACAAAAGTCTTTGAAAATATAAATGAAAAAAAATGTAGACACCTTTCTAGATTAGCACAATTCTTCGCGTAGACACATTAGGCCAAAGTTTAATAAGCATTTAGATTAAACGATGACGTAGATAATCATTGATGATGTAAGTGTATTGTATGAATAGATTCATTGTTATATTCGATCAATGTGATTCGTAAAGAACAACGACTTACCCACAAATGATACCCCTCCCCCGCTGGGCGGCTCTTCATAACTTGGCATATCTCTTAAACAATAAATAGTAAAAAAAATAATCTCTATGATATATATTGATAAATTTATTAGGGTAACTAATTTTTTAAGACAATGACTATTACGTGATCTTTTAGATTGTCTTTATTAATAAATATATGGTGAAGGTTTTGTCAATTTGTTTTTATTTTTGTGTCCTTTGTACCTAACACAACAAAACAAAGAAATTTATAGACGTATCCTATGAAAAACTTCTTTCTTACCGATTGTTTGTATTAAGTAGACAATCCACCGATAAGCCTTGTATACGGTCACGGTGCTATGTTGAGGTCTGCGGTTCAATCCCTTGGCTAAAAAAAATAAAGTAGTCGTCAAACATTTTACAATACGAAGTTCAAAGTCTATCCTAATGGCCTCTGAAATACTTCTACCGTACCTACTTACCTTGAGTTTTAAGGTTTCTAATTCCACAGAACAACACATTTGCAGTCTACTAACTATAATTCTATAACAAGAGCTAAAGTACAAAACAAACATACAGAGACCTTTAATTTGTTTCGTTAGAATTCTTTTAATGTGGAGCAAAGAGGAATTTATTCGGTAAAGTACCATAAACCGGGTTTAAAAGAGGTCTGGCCCGGGCAACTAATTGAATAGGTCCTATAATCGGATATTGCTGATTTACCATGACGGTCGGCAGGTAGAGAGGTAGGCAAGTGTACGACAGGGTGGGCAAAAGAGGTCAAACATTTATTTAATTCACTGAAAGGTAGGATAAAACATTCGACATCGATATCGGATTGTCCCCTTTTCTGTTTAATGTGGATGAAGAAGTGGTTTGTGTTTTTACAATTTATTACGTAATTTTTTCATTGGGGCACTCGTGGCCAGAAATTGCGAAGGGTAGAGACGTGTGGAAGAAACAGGAGAGACCTTTGCCCAGCAGTGGGATCTAACACATGCGTATAGTATAAATTTCCATTTCTTAAATAATTATTTATCAGCTTGTGAAAATGAGAACGTTTAGAGCTGTCCGAGGCACACAGCGAAGCGGAGTTCGCGTGTGGATTTTTTATATCCATAAAAATAGACTTCCACGAACAATAGTGCTCCCTTTACAGTCAAAACGCCCAATTTAGCTCGTAGTCAAGGTACTTGGTCAAATCCTCTTATTGTCATACATTCTACAATGACACCAGTTGCATATCCCTGCAACAGGTAGGTAACGGCAGAATGTAGTTGCTATGGTATGTGTATGACATTGTTTTGTATACCGCAGTGGTTTGTGACGGTAGCCGGTAATCTGATGGTGGTTGGTTCAATTCCAGCGGAGGCAAATAATTGTGTGATGGTAATTCACGTTGTTCTCTTTATGGGTGCTATTTATCTACATGTGTGTTTGAATTTGGTACAAATAACCCCTTTGCTGCAAATGTCTTGTTTTTCGAACTTCGTACTTGCTTTTGGTACGAATATCAGCATATAATTAGTAGAAAAATAACCTAGTTTTTTTTCAATATCCGTGCTTAATAGATTGCTATGGAATATGGATGACAAATTTCCTACGAAAGTTTAAAAAAATACTACGAATATGAAGTTTCATAAGCTACGATGGGAATCATACTATTGGCTCGTCTGATATGCTACGCAAGTTGAGTGGACTTGGAATGTAAAGGCTCTTTATACTATGAATACCAACAGATCCAAAAACTTTATTATGTTTTAAGCATTAAACAAAGAATCGAGGTAATAACAAAAATAAAACAAGTATAATTGTCTCCATCTGTTTATTAAGAACATTGTTAGCACAATGAATCCTAACTGCAGATCGATAAAACTCTGTTACAATTACGCAAAACAAAGGTGGACAACAATAAAATAAAAATACGTAACACAATAACACCCACAGAATTACATCATTCACGTTTTTTATTAAAATTTATATCATTGACAATTACTGAACAAGAATTTATATTTAATTTTATAAATAAAAATATATATATAACAATTCAAAGCGTAGTGGTTTAAAATGCGAGACTTAAATGCATCATTATTGAGTGACTTGTGATAAGGAAAAATGACATAAACTCACTGGAAATCTTAGAAGTAAAACACTGGTTTCATACCTAGCACGTCTATGTAAAAAGTTAAGACAAAAAAGAGGTATTATTAAGGAAATAAGATAAAGATATCCACTACGTTTAAAATTGCTAAATACAAATGAATTTGACAATACATTCAACAATTGGACACCCATCGAAATGAATTACTTTGGTTAGTTTCTAATTAAGATAAGTTTTTTTTAATAAACAGGACACAAACATTATTGCATTCTTTCAACATTCTTAAATGTAACAAAGTTACACAAAATTTGTGATAAGTACTGTAGTGTAGCGAGGTAAACATTATTATTATTATTATTTAATTTTATAAATTATATGAAAATTAAGACGTACGGACAAATAGCGCTAAATATAAATTTAATTATTATACAAATGGACGTAGCGATTACAAATATTATTCATTTCTTATTTCTTTTATAAAGACGCGTGTGCAATTCACGAGTTTCACAAGTAATCACTTCACGCGTGGTGAGCGCGCCTTTACATTCATCGAAACAAGATAGTCTGTTGAATATTACACAGACTTAATTGAAACACATTTATAAATTATGATAAAGGGACTTAGAGAATTGAAAGTAGACGAAATATATAAAGTATACGAAACTACACCAAAAGACGGGGTTCAACATGAAGGTATAATTGCTTAATCATCTGTTCACGAGTCAAGATATTAAAAATACAATTTATTACGCTCAATACACAGGAAGGTATTCACCGATAGCCTATACATAACTATACACTACAACGAAGGTCGCAGTATCGCCACACAATAGAAATGAAACATTCAAAATGGAATAGAAGAAACCAATTTCAAATACAAAGTAAACGAAGCATGTATTTACAGATTCGACACTATTCGCACGTACATAAAGTATAATATATTATTTTCTGTACTAATAATAAAATTCATTGAATTATTGCAATGTAGAAGTGTCCATGAGACCAACTCAACACTTATTTTAAACACCAATCTACCCAGTGCTAGAACAAACTAAATAATTATTTTTAGAAACATTTTTTATCTAATGGACTAAGATACATACATAATTGGTGTCAGTCATCAGTTTATAGTACATCGGCGGCGGCCACGTGTTTGTATGATCACTTATCGACACACAGTCCACATACCTATATCTCCATAACCGTAGGAAACACTCACACACCCGACAAACAAATATTGAATATTATCGATGATATCGAATTGTTAGTAATTTAAGACAATAATAATTGAAAAATCCAACTAGATTTAAATAATTTACAGTCAGACAAATTTGTACTCATGAAAAATAATGTTCAATATTTCTTGTCCAAACTTTAGGCCTTCGATCGCGAGGAGTTCATTTCGTCAGAAGTTACGTTTTATACAAGACTTGACTCTCAACTAATAAGTACTTGAACTAGTAGAGCCAAATAACCATAACCTTACTTAAGGAACCAGTGTGATATGTTAAAATTGTTTATTATTGCTTTAGTGTCGTTTAACACCATCCGTGTAATCAATCAGTCACTCACTGAGTAAACGTTCCGCAGCGGATTGCGTGTGGCATCTTGTAGTTTTCGTTCACACCAAACTACAATACCCCAATATCCTAGGTAGAAAGCCTATTACGATCGGTGACTAAGGCTCTAGACAGACAGACTGCACATTTGGTTTGCAGAACTGCATTCAAACTGCAATTTGCAGGATTGCAGTTGAAATGCAGTCCGTCTGTCTAGAGGCTTAGTACATATTCTGACAGTTGGAACTGTGCTCATACTAAAACGTATCTTCTGACGTGATTGCAATAGTATCTATAACTGTTCTGTCCCCCGGCCCCGCTATACGTGTGCGTGTAGTGCGTGTGGCGGCCGCCGCGCGCCGCACCGCTCGCGGCGTCACTCCAGCTTCACCGCCTTCTTACCCTTCACGATACTCGGCTTGTTCTTCATCATACCTTTTCGTCTTTTCGATGTCTGAACAAAGAGAAATATATTAATATTTAATCGCTTTTGAACAATATAATTAATATAGTAAGCGTTTCCAGCAAATGAAGTCACATTCAGCGTCGATAACACTTAGTGAACATGCATTTGATTTTTAAATAAAACGTAAATCTATTATTTCTAAACAAAAATAAAGTTTATGCAATACATTTATTTACTGTGAATAAAATAAATAATCAGTTCTATTTGTATTGCCAGTGAAACTAAAATAATGAAAAATAAATACTAAGGTTGCCAGTGGTCGTTTATAACATACCCTAAAAAGATAATTTACTGGTACTCTACACATAGTTACAAAAACTTGGAACTGAAAAAATATCTATCTTTAAATTGGCAATAATTCGTAACGCTTACATAACATACTTAGTTCTGGCAACCCCAAAACAAAATAATGACACAAAATGCGGACATTAGACAGTAAAGCGAAGATGTATGATGTCAAACACACAAGCTCAGGCTCATACAACCACATACATCAGTCAAACAGAACTCAACAGTTTTACTGTACCGTCGGTCCGCCTCCTAATGCAAGCTGGAATGTGAGAAAACAAGTCAGTACACCATTTAGTTAATATATTAGTAAGTATAAAAATAAAATGAAAACTGGAAAAATAAAACCTGTTAATTAGTTGATTTTGAGTTAGTAAGTATGAGGTAAAATTTAATTGCACCCTAAAAAAGTGAAGTTACACAATGACTCTGAACTGACTAGGCGACTTCTCGGCTGCCCCGAAGGTCTAAACTTTTTTGATTAAAAAGTCTCGTAATATGCAACTACAGAACCATAACCATACTACAATAACAAGAATTTGATTAGTAATTAGTTAATTAGGGAAAAAGAGGAATCGTCGCAACACAATAAAGTATTAGTAGACGAAAAAACATTAGTCAACTTTATTAAACTGAATCCATAAATTAAATATTAGTATTTTATAAATATTATTTAAGTAAATTGTGACATCATTACCTTTTTAGAAATGGAGTTACTTGTCGGCACCGTTCTTTTCGAAAGCGGCAAGCGCGGGCGATTGAACTCATCTGGCTTTTTTACCCTGAAAATGAAGATAAGGCAACTATGAAAACGGTTTTTTACTAAAAGTTTACAGGGAGCTCGAACTTTGAGTGCCTTACTGGACTATCATCAAAGTAATTATAGGTGGAGACGTGTTACATTATTATAGTCTCATGTAATCAGGTGCCAAATAAATTAAAAAGATAACATCATCGGCCTTTTCCCCACTATGTTGGGGTCGGCTCCCAGTCAAACCGGATTCAGTAAAGTCACAAGGAAGACAGAAATAAATTTAAAAAAATGTTTCTTAGAATAATGATCTTGAATCAATAGTAGCTACTGATCAGATAGGGTCGGAATGCTAAAGAGTAGTAAAATGAGAGCAGATTGGGGACTGGGCAATAAGATGTGGTGTTGTCGTGTGTACCTGTATATCCTGACGAGCCAGTGCTCGGTAGTGTAGGCCTCCTCGAGGTAGGTGAGCTTGAAGCCGCGGTTGCCGGGCAGCGCGCCGCGCGTGCGGTCGTAGCCCGGCGGACTGCCACCGCTGTCGTATCTGTGTACACAAGCAGGTATAAATTGTAGTTCGTTGTTTATTGGACAATTATACTTTAGGTAGAATATATTATTTATTGCAAACCACAAGTACAGGATTTGACAAAGTTACGCGGTGTCAAAATAGGCTGTTTTATCGCAGGCTATCTCTTACAGGTATTTGTTCCAAAAGCTTACGAGGAACCTATTGGAGAAATACTAATAGCCAAATCGACGTGTTTTTCACTTTTTCAGGCTGAACACTTTT
>NW_020800444.1:0-23455 GCF_003590095.1 Trichoplusia ni | reverse complement strand
GACAGTTTATGTTGTAATGTTGGCAATGAGCTTCGCCCCATTACACGAAAAATTATCAACGTTTCGTTTTATTTAATAGCCGTCAAATGTGAAAAATTAAGTAATTATAAAAAAGGTTCTGTTACAAAAGCCAAAAACTAAAATTATTCAAAACTCGAATACCCGTAACTTAGCTACGTAAACTGTGTCAATGACATTTATTGATACAAGAGGACGCGTGGCAATGTGAAGATTTTAATTACTTTTGATACAATTTGATGCGCAAAAATGGAGCACAAAAAACACGGTCACGGGCAACATAAAGATCGTTCAAAACTAAGTGTTAAAAAGAATCATGATTCAAAGGATCAGGAGGACAGACTTACAGAAATATCTAGTAAAATAGATGAGACCGATGAAATGAAGCTGAAAATGCTCGCGGCGTTTGAGAAGCCAGAGCCAGAAGACATGCTTTACCCACCAGAATTAAATGAACACTTGATTGCACAGCTTAGGGTAAGTGTTTAAGATGTCTTAGATTATTCATACATATCACAATTACTGATTTGAATCATCTTCTGTAAACTTTGCAGCTTGGTTTTCTTATAATATTGGTACGTAAATCCTTACTAAAGACCAGACACGACCTCTAGGCCTAATGTGCTTTAATCTTTTCCAGATGATGACATCAGAAAACAACGAGCTACGCAAATGCCTATTCACAAAAGACCAAGACATAAAAGAGCTCAACAAAACGATCGTAGATCTAAATCAGAGGATCCGTGACATCATATCCGGAACCGGTCCAGCAATATCCTCGAAATCAGCCGGAATCATCAGCGCAAAGATAACAGAGTTATGCAAACAAAACAGGCATTTGGTCGCCGAAATCGAAAGCTACAAAACGAAAAACGCAGCTTTAGAACGAAAAGTAATGCAACTTGACATTCTCAGAAAGGAACAAGAGAACCTCGACATATGTCTATGCAAAGAGGAACCAATTGACGCAAGCCCTGATGAATTAAAAGAACTGAATAGCAAACTCGCCACCGTGAACAGAAAACTTTACGACAGCAAAAATAGGAATCTGGAGCTCAAAAATGACATTCTAATCGCCACAAAGATTTTACAACAAGAATTAGGAGATAGATTCACAAGTATCAAGGAGTTGCAGAATGATGTGGCTGGTTGGAAAGGCAGAGCCCAGCAGATTGTTTTGCTGCAAGCTAAGATTTCTGAACTTGAAGAAAGGCTCGGTAAACAGAAGCCTGACAAAGAAGATGCCACTAAAAACAAAAATCAAGCTCAGGTATTGTTTCTGCACTGTCTATTTGTCTGCAATGGTTATTACTGTCACTCTACAAAAAAAAATATATAAATTTGTTAACATTAAAAAATACAAATACATGACAGCTTTTGCGAGTGTTTGTTACCTCTTCACGCTCAAAAGGCTAGACCGATTTCGATGAAGTTTGGTATAGAGTTAGCTGATACCGTGGACTCAGGCTACTTTTATCCAGTTTCATCACGATACCTAGGATATTGAAGCTGCGAGCAACACAACAGACAATTATTTCACAATATTCAGAGCAGTGTTTCGTAATTATAGTTTGGACACCGGCGTAGGAGTACATAGAAAAAAAACTAGCATCATATGTCTTTCTTACAGATCATACGTGAGTTAGAAGCGAAAAGGAAAAAGGAAATCGACCAAGCCTTGAAAGAAATGGAATCTCTCAAAGAGGAGAATCAGGATTTGAAAAGGAGGTTGGACGGTGCGAAGTGTAGGATCAGGAACTTGGAGTGCGATGCCACTATAATAAGACAGAAGATGCAAACCTTTGTGGAGAAGAGCAGTCATGATGATTTGCTTATTAACGAGCAAAGAGTTAGTATGATTTACTTTTGTTTTCTGAAAGGCTGAATATCTAGTTTTCTAATCTCTATTGTTTTGCTGCAAAATTATAAACCGGATTGGTAGTGTACTTATCTCACGACTCTTGAATAGATTAAACACACTTTAAAAAAACTCTGAAGTGGTTTCCTCACGATGTTCAGTGTTCTCCTTTATCATTTTAAGCAACTGATAAATACTTAGTCATAGGCACGTAAATTCAAAAACGGGCTTTGACCTTACTACTCTCGACTTGGCAATCCCACAATCATATCAATTTAGATCGGACACCATTCACCTATGCGTATTGAAACAAATTTATTTACGCCCCGTGCCTGTAGTCCTCTAAAATACCTAGTTTTCTTGTATAAATGTTTTTTGATGTCTATGAGATTTTTGGCTAGCTCTGTATAATCCAGTAATATGTAGCAATAGTCACACCATCACGACGGTTCATTTGGTTATTGAGTTCTCAAACATCTTTCAGAACCAAATCAAAAGTTCAGAACTATACTACCAAGATATTCTCAAAGAGAACACAGCAAAGATGAACAAAATGAACTTAGAAATCAGCGAATATCAAAAACTGATCAAAAATACCGATGCCAAAATTGATGCTTTGCGCAAACAAGCTTCAGAGAAAGCCACCAAGATCGAGGAGTTGAGAGCACAACTTTTAAGATACGAGGAGTGCTCTTTGCAAAGCATTTTCTTTACTCCAATGAAGACAGCAACTGACAACGAAATTAAAAAGCTTTCCGAACTAGTTGTAGTACTGAACGCAAGACTAGACACAGAAAGACACAAATGGGAAGAATTAGAGGCCGCTAACAGAAAAGTAAAAGAACGAAAAAAGAGGTTGGAAAAAAGATTCGCTCTCATGGAAGAAGAACTTCGAATTTACAGAGACTCTAGGAGGGGATCAAGGGCGTCGAAAGGTTCCGTTCATAAGGAACAACACTTTGATGCAGGATCGAATGTTTCGAAAAAACATTCGTCAACCACAAACGGTGGCGACAAACCAAGTGAGAGTTCTAATTCTGAATCTCTTCCTGCAGAAGAACTTGACAAAGATGAACTGAAATACAAATTAGAGTTGACAGAAGAAAAATTAAAAATCTTAGAAGATAAACTCAAGATGATTGAAGAGGAGAAGCAGTACGACTACAACCATTTGACCGAAATGATTCAAACGTCAAAGCAATTGTTCAATGAGGCATTGATGGTGTTGCAAAGAGAGAAGTGCCTTTGTTCTTAGTTATTTTTTTAATTATATATTTTATTTTTTCTTAATAAATAGTTTTGAGAATGTATTAGCTTTATTTTTTTTATAGGTGTTTTTGTTTCTTTTATGGACGGGGCTGTGGTTTCTTATTTGAAATGTTAAATGTATTCATTGTGTTTGCTATTCAAATTTCTGAAATTGTTTCCTGTATAGTTGTCACTTGTTCAATAAATTTAAAGTTTGCTAGCCCAGAAAGCGTGACAAAGAGGGTTTCTATTTACGAATGATTTATTCAATGTTGGCAACACTGATAAGGCGGATAAATCCTCCTAGGTTGGCCACCCAAACCGCCGCCATTTGTCATTTTTTTGGCATGCGCGTTCGGGGATGCTACGAAAATCGTGCTCTTGAGTGTTTTCTTACAATACCGAGTTTTGAACTTTGTTTGTGAATCGTGAAAACCCGTGTTGCTCTGTGAAATATCAGTGCTATTAAATATTTATTGTGTTTTTGTGTTAAAAACAATCAACATGAATAAAACTTGCGCAAGGTGTGAGAAAACAGTTTATCCGACTGAGGAATTGAAATGTTTGGACAAGGTAATTTTCACTTGTATATTTCTTTTAAAAGATTATTATAAACCGGTTAACTTTTTATTGCAGACTTTTACGATTGTCGCGACTGTAATGAGATCGTTAACTTTCAAAGAATGTAACTTTCATGTTCTAAATTTTAACCGACTAACTTTTTTCGTAACTATAGTCGTGTGCCGGGCACATCAATTCATACTGCCGGACGCGTGACTCATTAAATTATATATATTGCCGCTGATATCATTGTGGGCTCTTTATAATACCATATCTGTACTTGCATCGACCTTTTTACCTAATTAAAATCGTCTTAGGAGGCAATACGCGACCTTGTGTCACATTATGTATCGATTGTATTCAAATGATAACTCGATTCTTGGAAGAATGCTGAATACCTTGATCCATAATGTGTATGTAAAAGAAATGAGATGAAATGGCGACAAAATTCCCGCTCTTTGTTTACACAATTATTTCACCACTTGCTACATTATCTACGAGATAAGAATGTAATTATGTACCTATTCAGTTCTCTGTGATAAGATTACAAAAGGTCGTGTAAAAAAACCTTATGTTTAGTAAATGAAGTGTTAAAAAGTATCACCTATAAATATATTTTATGGCTTCAATACAATCATTATTAATGTATTGGCAGTTCTCACTTATTTTAACCAACTGCAAACAATGAGGAGGTTCTGTATTAAAAACAGATTTTCGTAATTGTTTGGTAATCTGAACTTATGCCATTTATCTGGATGAGGCAAAATTTAAATTCTGTGCATGTTAAAAATAAATTTAAATGAAGAGGCAAATAGCAATAATTCCATAATTGGATCAGTGTCTAATTGCAGCAAGGAAACTTCACTATAAAACTAAGTAGGCAAATTCTGAATATTATTAATTTAATTAATAAAATACTTAGGCATGCAAAAATATTTTATTTATCACTAAATTCCTTTTCTAAGCTTAAAAATAGACTGTTGCTATGGTTTTTACAATAAAATACAGGATATTCTGTCACATTTTTATAATCATCTATTAGAAATGTTCTATATAATCACATTCAAAAAGTTAAAATAAAGATATTATATATAAAATGTAGGTCTATAATACACATTGGTCAAAAGAGAACCAGCAAAAAACTTGTCTGTGCTTTTTTTATCATTTCAATTAGAAGTATATAATAAGTATATATTTCAGAACAGAAAAAAACAATATTTATTTGAATTATCCAATAGTGAATAGGAAAGATGCACAAGGGTACATAATTATTAAAGAAAAATATTAAGAAACTCTTTAAATTCCTTACCTACAGCATATTTACAAGTAAAAAATAAATTTAAAAGTAACACTTCAATAAGCAGATGTTATGAGACTGGTCTTTATGAACTTTTAAGGAATCTAACATTACCAGTTCTGCCAACATGAAAAAGTAATACATGTATTTAGCCTCTTTTTGTTAGTGTTACATTCTACTTTCATGTTTTCAATAGCAATTTTTTAGTATCATTTCTTACATATTTCTTTTAGTTTTAATTAATATTATGTACCTGGATTTTACGCGCGAATTCATCCCACTCCCCATTTTTGTAATATAGGTATTTCTTTCTGGTGTGCTCTAGTCAATTGTAGTGTAACATCAACATAATTTTTCAATTGGATGATTTGTTCCTGAGCTTAGCATGTTCAAATATACATACACTTCAGCTTTATAATGGTAAAATGTAGATTATATGACAGTCCTTGTCATATGAGCAGGCATCATAATGAATGGTTGTTGCTTTTCTATATGAGAAAATTCACTTTCTTATAATAATTATCATCTTATTCTGCATGTAACTACAATGTCTATTTCAAACCAGACTGTAAGTCATCTTAAATGCCTGATAAAAATAAAAGACCCACAACCCTCCTTTTTAAAACATGTGGTTTAGTGACTAATCATGAACTCCATGTGTGGTTCCCAATTCCCATACAACTCCTACCAATGTTTTTGTAATAATATTACCATATTTTATAACATAAACTAGCTGAGCAGCATAGATTTTTTTTATTCTTCTCCCCCAATTAAGTAATTTCAGCAAAAGTTAGATGTTATAATATGTGATAATTCCCTATTGTCTTTAACTGTGTTGTAAAGTCCTCTCTTTCATTCTTCTGCTTTGTCCTGTCTGTAATTTCTTATAAACAATTGCAGTGGTATGCATTCTGTTCATCATTCCTCCTTAAGAATGTTTCTGACATCACTTTTCCAATGACATGTACTCTAAAAGCCAAGAGCAGGATTCCTTTATCATCAACACATTAATACTTTAGGCTAGATAATTAGCTAAGGCTAATTACTGCTACTATAGACAACAACCTTTCAGTGTAATCTTATTAAAGTAGGCTTTGATTGTGAGACAAAACAATATCACAAAAGAAATTGACAATACCTACATTATTCTGCCATATATGCTAAAAGGACCCGTTACAGCTTCATTAAAAATAAAAAATAATTATATATAGCACAAAGTACAGGAAAGCAGATCATAATTAAGTGGTTACATCAAGTTTCAAGAATTGACTTTAATAGTAATTTATCCTCATAAATTTGTATTGAGTCATTAAGTGAAGTCATGTACCACATCATCCTTGTGTCATGAGAGTTGTAATAGTAATTACTGTGTTAAAAAGTAAATGTATAGAAATATAAGTTTATTGAAATTGGATCAGTAGTTTTGAAGTTATTAGGGCAAAGCAAGACAATAAGAACTCAATTTACTGAAGCTTTACTTAATAAAAGGAAACCAAAAGGAAAATAAATTATACAACGGGCTTTGTCTGTTTTCACCATTTAGTGCCAGCAAGTTTAAGGATACCTGCACTGTTTCCCAATTCTTATTATTTATTTGGTATACCAACTGCAAAACATACTTAATACAAATCAAAACAGGAATAACATTGTTTCTCAAATGCATGCCTATTAAAGGTACACACAGCATAAAGTATATTTTGTTCTTATTCAAAACTAATTTTTAACAATACCCATCATTGCTTTGATGCTTATTTTTGTTCATCATCTTATACTTGTAAGATCTTCAATGTCATTCACATAACACGCTTATTTATAAAACTTATCCCACACGAAAAAAAGTGTATGAATTGCAAAAAAGTGTTTTTTACACTAAAATTCTGGGATATTAGAGAGGAGTGCTCCTGTACACCAATAGTGACTCACTTCTAAACTGAGTCCTAGTTCCCTATATTCCACAACTTCAACCATTGGGTTTAACCTGCAAAACAATATAATTAATCATAATACTAATATATTATTGTTCTATAAGTCCAACATTACTCATTCTTTCACATATCAGCTGCTGCTCATTAATTCTAATTAGCATTTTGTTATTGTTTTCCTTAGAATTCCCATGAGCTTAGCAATTACTTAGCAAGTTAGTAGACAGTAGTGCTTTTTATTTTATGGATGAGATTGTTTTGGGTAGCAGGATTTTAGTGCCAGTATTAAATGTCTTGACTCACAAATGTGTAGTTTAAAGGCTGATTTTATATTATATAATACCAGCTGTTGCCCGCAACTTTGTCCCCATGGGTAAAAGATATAAGTTATGATTTATACCTGTTTTTTTCACATTTTCCATTGTATCTTCGCTCCTATTAGTTGCAGCGTGATGGTTTATAGCCTAAAGCCTTCCTTGATGAATGGTCTATTCAACACAAAAATATTTTTTCAATTTGGACCAGTAGTTCCTGAGATTCCTGAGCGCGTTCAAACAAACAAACAAACTCTTCAGCTTTATAGATTAGTATAGATATTAGTATAGATTACAGGATATAGGATATTTATAGTTACAGGCCCAAAATATAAATTTCGGCGTGTCCTTTAACATGCTGTCGCGTTGTGAGTGTATTCTAGCTAGTTCTTTAATGAACAAAGATGAAGTAATTTAATGATTCTTAAAATTTTCATACCACTTAGTAATTTACCGAAAAATACGCAATGAAACACAATAAAAACACATCATACATATGTTACAGAGATGTATATATATATACATTAGAGATGCATTTATATAGGGTTAACCATTAAAGCAACTTCAATTCTTTTTTTTTAAATGGTAAACTCACATGTTAAATTTTTACTTCTACAAAATTCTGTAACTTAACCAGCTGACCTAGTACTTTCCTTATCTGTTAGATAATTCGTATTTTTGGAGCAAACTTTCTCTTTCTAAACTGGGTTAAGTTGATAATAATAGATAAAAAACTGTATAAACAAACTATTAACATAAATGTTATAAAATTCAAATTCGCGCATAACTTATCATATATTTACATGTTAACAAAGTTACTACATGAATATTAGTTGATAATTATTAAAAATAATCTTCTAAAACACACAAAAAGATATGATTCCGGCCAGGATCGAACTGGCGGCCTTCTGCGTGTAAAGCAGATGTGATAACCACTACACCACGGAACCAGTTGTATGATTGGACCAAATTCGTCACGTCTTTGTGCAGTAACTTTCGTTTTCGTTACGTCACTGCACTAATTTGGTCTGTTTGTATTGTCATGCAACCTGCAATCATGTGTTTTGTTCGTGACGCGAATTATAATGTTGTAATAGACATATGTTTTGATAAGAAAGTGCGGGCATGCTAATTATGATAAGTTATGTGTTCATTGTAATCATAATTTGCATGGCTTATCAATTATTACGATTTCATTTCTTAATTTTACGTGAGGAATAGTTGTCGTGGCTGGATAAACGGATCTAGGAAAAAAAGTGATGGAAAAACGTGCACAATTGTTCTAATTTTTTGTATCTTTGGCCTATTTCTATCCAAGCCCGTCTCTTAACCGGGTTTTTAAATAATGAAATGGAAAACGCCACCATTATAACCCGCGTTGAAGCCTATCAGACTGAATATTCTAAATATGTTGTGATTAACATAAAATTATGTCCTCGCCCCATATGGCTGGTTACGTAATGTATAATTATGAACTAAGGCGAGGCGAAAGCGGTGTGTCAAGAACTGTGTAATCCGTGATTTGTGCTCATTAGGTAAGTAGAAGCTAGGATAGGTTGGTCAACTGCAGATATAGGCATTTTATAATTAACAGCTGTTAAAAAACTCAGTTAAAAGGCAATTCTGTTTTTTGGCTAAATGACCGATGAATCCTTGCTTTTTTGCACTAGACTATTTGTTGTTTACAATGTGTGCGACGTGTCTCGGGTTCGATCCCCGGACAGGACAAGTATTTGTGTGATCCACGAATGCTTGTCCTGAATCTGGTTGTTTTTGTGCATGTGACTTGATTGTCTGAAACTCCCTGCGATACAAGGATTAAATTATTTAGTACAAGAGTCACATTTTAAAGGAATGCTGTGTGAACTTACTGTTAATAAGGAGAAAGAATAATATGTACAAATTGTTGAAATGCACATTTAATTGCAATTAGCACAATTAACTCATATAAAGTTTAGCTCAACCATGTCGAATACAATTATACTAATCACTACATATCGCTCCAATAACATTTAATATCAATTACAATGTATTGAATAACTCGATAATTTATGATTAAACATTAGCCTCTATAATGCAAGCAAATAAAGCGTGAAAGTCTACCTGCCATAGACTAATCACATTATGTGTGAAAAAAGGCAGTAATTAGCGCCATTTTATTCATAATGACTTTGACATAACAGGGAAAGTTGCGTTCGTGAATTTTTAATTGTTTTGAGTTTGAATGTCCTGGTGGTGTAGTGGTTAGTGACCCTGACTGCTGGACCGGAGGTCGTGGGTTCGATTCCCACCGATACTCTACGGTTTGCATATAGAACTTACATGCAATAAAAATCTAGAAGACCTGATAAAACACAGATAGTTACGAAAATGTAGATAAAATTACTGAAAGCTTATATTTTGTAAAAGCATCACATGGAACGAATGTATACTCTTAAACTACTTTGTCAAATTCTTTACTTATGTAGCGTATAATAAAGAATATTCTTTCTATGCATCTAAAAGAAAATACGTCAAATAACAATTTCGTGCCGAGATCAGACTCCCGTTCATTAGAACTCTGTAAATAACTTAGGAATCGTAAAAACCATTATATTTTACGTAACGTTAAATAATCCGCGTCAAAAGCGCTTATAACTGTTTGCAACTCTGTATTTTGTAACATTAGCTATCTAAATAAATGTCAATGAGTGTTTTGAAGGAATTTTAAATCGGTTACGCGTTGTAATGATAATTAAAAGTACTTGTAACTACTAATTTTGGTCGTAATTATGGTATTTTATTGGATTCTGTATCCAAACGGTAAAAAGACTGATTTTACCCTATTACTAATTCCACGCCGTCTTTCCCTCCGCTTGCTAAACAGTTGAAATGTTAAAACATGATGTTTTTATGTAACCACCATAAAACAAATAATTAAAATGGAAATCTAGGCTAAGCAGCGCTTGATACAGTCATCGTTTTGAGGTAGCTTCAAATCCCATGACAATGCAATTTACAACTATGAAAGCTGCTGGACCGATTTGGTACAACATTAAAAAACGTGGGATTTTAGATTTTTTTAATGTTTTAATTTCGATAGGTCTATGTTATCCTTTTGGCTAAGAGTTTTTATGCTCCACCGGACTAAGTTTTCTCACCTTTCTTACTCAACAACTACTCTCACTTATGTAGCTCTATTCTGCTAACTGGGACCCAATTCCGCTATTTAAAATTGCCTATGAGTGAATGGAAATCGGATTAAAATAACACTTCGTATTCTCCTAAGCATTTTGCCAACACTATAATAGGAAATTCAGTAGAGGGCTGAACTCTCACTATCATGCACACTGAATTCCATGTCAATATCCATTTTTTTCCCTTTTGTGGCTTGGTAACTTTATCCTCTATAATGTAGGGTGTCCAACAGAACTATCTACTGACCCACACCAGGCCATTAAGTCTGACGACCTGGCAACACTACTAGAACATGTGCACCGGGCGTTAGAGTCACCCAATTAAACGTTCCGCGATAACCAAACGAGTTCTAATTTTAAGTTAGATAAGGCAAATCTAAAATTCTTGTAGCGACTAGATTTAGTTTGCGGTATCAGAGATAACCGGTTGTGTACAAATGGCAAGGTCGCTGATAAGATTCTTCACTTAAATTTTACGTAATATGGTCGTTTGACGCTATGCCTACATTTTGAAAATGCTGGGATTTAACGTTCAATAGGGATGACGACAATTTTTTTTTTCAGTGTCCGTCTTTTAGTTTTCTGTGTAATAATGGATACGTATTTTTTTATTTGTCCCGCAAACAGAAATTGACCAAATTACAGTGAATGAAACTTACGCGTGACGTCACGATTATGTATAAATTTTACCATATCGTTACGTCACAAGCCTCTCCTAAAATTCAAATCAGTTAATCTTTGTCAATTCTAGTTTTTCTGAAAAAGGAAAAAATACGTGTCTCATACTTTTCAATTATCTAACTGAAGGACTAATTAGATTTTTTCCTTTTATACCCAGTCGTCATCCCTATTGTACTTTTTGCCCGCGGGCCCGCCGCTACAAATCGAAAATGATCCCACGGGAACAAAATCCTGATAATTACCAACCTATGTTTTAATCCAGGTTATACACTATCTGTGTACTAAGTTTCATCTAAATCCGTTCAGTGGTTTTTACGTGAAAGAGTAACAAACATCTACACATCCGAACGTATAAACTTTTGCGTTTATAATATTAGTGAATGGACAGGAAAAGACTGTGCCGTTGGTTGGCAACATCAGGGTGTGAAAAAATCGAAGTGAACACGGATTTTCTTTCAATCAATTTAGCCTTCAAGGTCCAGTGTTGGACAAAGGCCGTTTTTAAAGGACAGAAGTAGTTTCAAATATTCAATATACGTAGACCTACGTATAATTTTAGAAATTGGATGCTAGTCATGCCAGTATCCATCGTTTGATAATACAATTCCCCCTAAGTGTAACAATGTGTTAGGGGATATACCCATAAATCTTTATCTGAAGCGAGTTTGGTGGTCTAATTTTAGTTTTGTACTATTGTTATTAGTTTTGGTATGTTAAGCAATTTTGGACCTATACATAGAAAGCAATACAGACTGAAATGGATATTTGACGTAAAATAAAATAGTTTTTGCTTTCCGCTTGAAATGGGATGAGATAATACTATTTTTCCTATTTCATTTTTTTATTCGTTGTACTTACTGTACATTCCCTGGGACACACTTATTGGCAATTGTCATGATATCAGATAAATTGTATTTCAAATTAAGGTACTTCGACTGCCTCTGTGCCCGATTTGAGCATTCAATCAATGCTAATGCAATAAAGAGTTTAAGATTGTGACGTCATACAGAGATCCCTACTCTGGATCTACTGAATCTTGGAAATTATTTTACCAATAGAATGCAACGTTATTTAAAATCGTCATAGGCTGTTAATTCATTCAAAAAATACCGTCCAGCGCGCTGGAACCATAGCATGTAAGCTACTCTATAACTACCCAAGGAACAAAAATTATAATTAAATTAAAAATTGACATTTCTCCACTAGGGATTAACCCTGAATGATAAATGTGTAGAATGACAATAGATATTTCCCCTATTTTATGTCAGTCACGTTGTCGAAATATGGGTGCGATCTACCAATAGCACGTCTGTATCCCATTGGGAAATTAAAGCGTCATGTTAAAATATTACAATGATAAATGTGGTATTAATTAATTTATTAAATAGTAGGGTGTCCATGTTGTCCTTAGATACAAAATACGCTTTTATTTGGTTTGGCTGTGGAATCCTCATGGATCGTGTGTAGTGTCAGACTCTTACTGACTAAACCGTGAAAAGCCGTGCAACGTCTCCCGCATTCGGTCAGTGTATGGCAATTCATTATACACAGATATAAAATACCTAGAGACTTATTGAAAAACTGTATTACTTAATGAATACTTGAAGTAAACCTTAACCCTGCGTTTGTGTAGTAAACATGAAATGCACGCAGATAACGTACGTCGGGCTATGTAGGGTCATTACTGATACTGCCAACTTGCTCCCTTGAAGGGCGGGTTGTCCGTGAGGATTCCCTAACTTTGCGAAGTTTTGTAGCAAGGGATGTGTCTTTTACACGTATAGAATCCGTTTTATTCTGCTAACCCTCATGTATTGTAACGGTTAAGCAATTCTTATAGCAAAACCGATACATCTACACGACCCTAACTGAAAGATACTTTAAGTATTGAATATACTATTTTCATGAAGACTTAAGACAGAATACAATCCTAGACTAAACTCGTTATTCGACTTGGATTTTTCTTTATAAATGAGAAAGTATACTTCACTTATAAACGATTCATCAGACTTAAGTGAAATCACAATTGTAAACTATAAATTTTACGCGATCTTTCAGTGAAATTCGTTTACTAACCGAATATAATGTTTACCGTTCGACGATGTCATACGGCCGCTTTCTATATTCGATCCCGAATCTAAGATTCCGATCAATCCAGATTTTTTTCAATCCCTCGATTGAGCTTGAATCTGCATTTCTTTAATCGATCTCGTCTCGAAATCCATCGAAAAAAATCGGATAGATCGCCCTGCTAAACGTTTTGTTTTACGCATGTGCAGAAAAAGTACTTCATGATTATTAATGAGTAAAAAGGTGGTTTTTTTCTTAAAGCTTATCTATTTTATGTATAATCACTAGAAATTCCACAAAATACAAAAATAAAAGATTGGGAAGTCGTAGCGGTAAATACTATAATTCTACCTGAAGATTAGAAAAAGCATAAACGACAATAAACGTTTATTGATGAGCAACGGAACGTCAGTCAATCGAAAAGTTGTCAGTCAGTTTGACATTAACATAATATATTTTAAAATCGCAAGTTTATTTGTTGTTTGTTTTTCCGATGTCTCAGCTATACAATAGAATACAGCGGTAATATTCGAGCGCATTCAGAATAAGTTCACGCGCCATCTGTACAAGAAACTGTATGGGGTGTATCCGTTCTACCTACTCATGGATCCCACTCTGTTTGTTCTGGGCATGGTTGGCAATAATCAACTGTATATGAGACGGGAGTTTGCACTGGTCGTCTACTTGGTGAAGGTGCTTCGTAGAGTGGAGAATCACCCGGAAGTATTGCAGTGCTTGAGTGGCGGAGTGGGCGGCGAAGCCCGCACCTACTGCTGGTTCCTACCGCGAGAACAAATTTGCTCGCCAAAGCACCTCTTACAAGAGCTCTCCACACCACCAACTTCTTCAAAATCAGACTGACGTGTTTTTAATAATGAAATATGTTTCAATTTTTGTTTAGTATAAGTTCTTTGCTGTTACTTCATGGTTTTAAATAAATAAATCTAAACGAGAATATTATAATCGTTATCCATTGATTGCAGTATTACAGATATTGGTAAAAGTGTACTTAGTACACAAAAACTATAATACCGAGAGCAAAAAAGTTTAAGCGTCAGCTTATGCTTAGCAATCCAAAAGAATTACTGAGCGCTGGTCTTCAGCTTAAATCCTTGACCCCCGTTTACAAGTAAAGTACAGAACAACCACTCGATACCTACATCACAATCACAATTACAAATTTTAAGGACAGAGTTTGTTCTACTTCGCTGTCACTACTATCCCAGTCCGATAGCTGAGCTAATACTTCAAGATCGCTATCATTATCACTTGAAAATATTTCCATTTTAACAGATTTCTCAGTACAATCCGTAAAAAATTGGGGATCGCAATTATAGATCAAAAAAGGCCAAAAATCGATTTGTCAAAACCAGAGATCGGTTATAGAAAACGCATAACTGTCACTTTCGTACAAATACCAATCTAAAATCTCGATCCGCCCTCCCAAAGATAGATTGAAGAAAAAGATCGAGAAAACGATCCATGGATCGGTTATAGAAACACTAAAAGTTGTAAATGGATTCAAATGTCAATCTCGATCCGTAAATTAGGGATTGAGATCGAATATAGAAAGCGGCCGTTAGTTTTATTACAAAATCCATCTGGATGACATAATAATATCGAACTCTAATGAGTCATTCTCCTTTGCAGAATACATAGTATGAAGATAATGTCAAAGGTCTACCCATCTTTGTCTAGTAATGAGACATGAAATAAGCTACTTAAAAATCACGGTTAAGTTCAAGTCAGACTCTCGATATTAAGGCTTCTTACAAATACTTATTAAAAAAAATATCTCCTGTAAAATTTTGAAATAATCGAATAAAAATTGATTTATATGCTTTTTTATTTGTTGTTATAGCGGCCACAGCTACACACCAGCTAACTAATGGTTTTTGAGATACAGCCTGGTTTTAGACGGTCGGACAGCCACCGTAGCCTTAATAGGGATCCGTTTGATTCCTTTGGGTCCTGAACCCTAAATCCATCAACACCAATCATTCTCAGTAACACTGGCAGAACAAATAAAACACAGACTTATTTATACATCTTATCCTCATGGCACCTTCAGTAACATTTTACAGACACAGAAACCTCTGAACATTCAGTTTCAGTAACAGTCAATAGCTAGACAACCTATACATTCTCATAGTCATAGTATGTCAACATTGGTGTGCGTTCAGCCGTCCAGAGTCATTGTGCCCGTGCTTAGCACCATGACGATATGACGGGTACGGTGACCATGTATTTAGTATTTATGGGAATTTGTGGGACTCATGTGTGCCATAAAAGATTTTTGTAAGGCTTTTTGGGACTGAGTGAACTGAAAGATGGCCAAGATTGGGATTGCGAAATCCCGATAAACCGAAGATAACGAGACACATTAAGTAGTATTTTTGTACAAACACATGAAAAATATATTTGTTTTGTAAACTTTATTGTTGCTTTACATTATTTTCAGACGCGTTATTTTCAAACGGACAAAAGCTTCACATCAAAATTTATCGTTTTCAAGTACCTAAGCCAACAGAATATAGGTAGCCTTGTGATTTTCACGATTTTGTTTTTATAATATTACCTACCAAAAATCTTCGAATAAACAATTAACTTAACCATTCACAATTAAATCCCAGCCACGGTCAGTCAAGTTCACCTCTTATCAATTTGAAACACGATAAGAACAACACAATATCTTGACACAAAACATTATAAACAAAGATATAAATATTAAAGCAATTGTTTCTTTATCAGAACGAATAATTACATTGACTGAAATTATCAATTCAAAGGTGACTTATCACTTGAAACATGTTGTAAGTCTAATTTGCATATGCATGTATTATGTTATAAAGTGTGTTGTTAATGAGCTGTTGCTTGTGAAATATTTGTACTTAGTAGTGTGTACTATGCACTTTTCGTATTGTATAAAATCTTAATGTGATATTTACATTAAAATAAAAATAAGTTAGGCTTGGACTTCCAAGCCAATCTTTTGGACTTCGGCCTCTAAAAATACAGGTGTTAAAATCAGTCGTATGTTTGTATTTTCTTGTATCTTTGCAAACTTGAAAATTATGATTTAAGTATTTGAAAAAATAAAAAGCAATGCAAGTTTCATCATACTTTTCTATGAAAATATTGACTTTATTTTTAAGGGGTATTTTACTGTTTTATTTTACTAGACATTTTTTTACGACGTTTTTTATTAGACAGCCAGATGGTAACTATTTGTTTGTATTTTTTTATCTGTTACTCAACTGGTGGTGTCCTACAGCTAATCAAAGGTTTCCCTCATTTGATTCTACACTGTTCTATTCTTAGCCCCTTCTTATAATATGTCATTTTCAAAAAATCAATTAATTTCTCCAACGAGACGTGTCCTGAACCCATAACAAAAACTGATGGTCACCTTACAAAACTCAGGCGCGCCTACAAATACTATTATTGATTTAATAATTCAATTCAGACCAGTGTGTCTTGCGGTCATATCGTAACTGTTCGTAATACGTGTATGTTCATGGCTATTTCTTGGGGGATAAGTAGGTGGGACAGTTATAGACTTAGTTATAAGATGGGATAAATCTTGTGTATCGTCTCAACCCGTAAGCTTTACTCTCAAGCACGTCACACTAAAATGCCAATGATGTAATATTTTGTGTAATAAAGATAAAATGATCAATAAACTTCCTCACTCCTAAACTTATTTATTTGCTGTGTTTTTATTATTTGATAGTTGGGAGTATTATTTGTATAGGGATACACACATTTACAAGCAGTATTGCATTGAATAGCAAGTAAAAATATATCTTAAAAATATAATTGTTAATGTACCTACCGTTTCTATTACAGTAATTCCCGTTACCAAATTTCGCAGTCAAGTTTCATGTTAGTTAATCATATACGAAATGACTTTCTTTGCTCTGTAACTTTCATTCAAGCTTAGAGTCTCAAAACAGAACATACTTATAATATGTAAGTCAGAACAAAAGATTGTGTAAGAGTGTTACCCGTGGCGCCGCGAGAGCGGGCGTTCGAATCGCGGGTTGTTACTTTCTACACGACGAACATCTGACTGACTGTGTAGAGTATTGTGGGATTAAGTTGTATTTGTGCTTAACATAGATATTTTTTACAAGTTATTTAGATTAATTGTGTTTATTAACGTGAAATATATGGATTACTCTACTCTTTTAAACGAATCCCGCACTTAGATTTTATGTAAGAGATATTTTTTAGGACCAAGTTGTGTGAAGATAAATGTTCTTGTCCTCTCACGAATTTCATTTCGGATTAATCTCGAAAAACGCCTAGTTACAGGACTCAACTGAATGTCGTATTTTAGATAACAACTTTATACATTTTTACAACGCGGCAACGGTATGGAAGCATACATTTTAAAAGGCGTTTCAAGTCAATTAGCTACGTAGTCTAAAAGTGTAACAAATATATCAGTTTCGATACCATTTCTCAAATTTCTACAAATAGAAGCGAGAGAGAATTATCAATGCTTTACTATAATATATGTATTTTTATCGTATGGTTGATGTAAAACCTGGTTTCAGAGTTTAAATCACCTCTGACGTGACTTAACACACCCTTCGATGTTTTCCCTATAATGTTTAGATTGTTTAGAACATAATAAAAGTTTGAAATACTCATGTGTATTCGAAGAGATTGTTTTTTTATGTGGATTTGATGGAATTATCCGGCGCCATTACCGTTTCTAACTAAAATACCCCAAAATAATGCAGAACACCCCTTTTTTTAACGGAAATAACAACGTTTCTCATCTTTGAGAACACGTCTCTGACAAGGATTGAAATCCCACTTTATACTGCTCTTCTTTTGCATCTTTCATCAAAAATCCAGTTAAAAATATCATTCAATACATTGTATGATTTTATAAGTCAGTCATAACTAGCGGTTAACCTTAACCCGAGCTAACTTGAACCTTATACGGTGAGATCAACAGTTACAGTTATACCGGCAACTAAGTAAACTGCAATCGAACGTAACATAACGGGAATTGGGTCAAATATTGTTGCTTTGAAGATCTTTTGATGTTAAGTAATGTTTGCTAAGGTCTGCTTTTTGATGAGTTATCGTTTTTAAGTGTAGACCTACCTAACTATAGTAAGTAGGCAACCTTATTAACTACCTATATATTTCTAATTTGTTTCTCTATCTGTCTGTATCTAACTTTTTCTGACAATATACACTAATTACAAATATGTAAATGTATTTGTGAATTCCGATTATACACACAGACCGCGCAACAGGTTTAGATAAAATTTGGCATGGACAGGAAATTAGCGGATAATTAACACGATAAAACCATTAAACGAGATTAATAACATTCCCGCTTTCATTCACGTTATTTCATACCAAGTTAATGATGTTAAATAATTGTATAGAATAATAATATCGGCATGTATCTCACTTTTAAGTAAAGGCCTCTTCCCATTAAAAGGAGGTTTCATTGATAACCATCTGCTCCACACCATTTGCTACTACGACTTGTTAATCCCAGAAAATCTGGACCAAATTAAATTGCATTGCATTTATACTCTTGATTAAAACTGGTCAAATGCCCGTCAAGCTGTTCAAACTGATTGTTTAACAAAAAATAGTGCCTGGTGCCTAGTGTCTACCTTAAAAATTTTCACGAAAAAGTGAATAATGTACCTGTTTTAAAAAAAAACATTGAATTCAACAAACATTATCCACGTTTTACGAACAATACTGCCGTCATAAGAAAGAAGGTCACAACTAACATTTTGCAAATATTGAAAAAATCAAGTTTGAATTTTTTTTTAGTTTTTATTGAATAATACATTACTAAACTATGTTTTTCGAAATTTTGTGAATGTCAATACATGCATTTATATACTACATATAAGACCATGACCATTTTAAATTTTTAATTTTATGCATATAATAGATAATTATCTTAATTTATTTCATCTTAACATAAAAAATAAGTTAGAAACAATAATATTACGTTTAAAAGGCACAAACAACCAAATACGCCTTTTTAATGTAACATTTTTTTGATGTTACAATGAAAAGGCACATTTATTCAGTTGTGCCTTTACACTGTAATATTATTAGCATAGATTTATACAGTAAAATATTGGAAATGACTTCTATTTGAATAAAACAAGGTAATGACAAGAAAATCAAACATTTATTTCAAAGTCAGGTAACACAACCAGTAAGAAATATAAACGATATTGCCTATTTTTATACAAAATATTAAGGAGTAGGTTAAATAGTAAAGACACAATCGCCAGTTGTGACTTTCTTTCTACACTTCTTGCTAAGGTGTTGGTTTAAAAAAATAGCACAATTGCCACATAAGCCCTTCATATATAATGTGCGCCAATTATGCCTTTTCAACTAAATATATTAAAGACATAAATGTGAAGTAGGAGACATATATCACAATGTGACCTTTTTCTTTACAAAATCTTAAAAAATGGTACAGTTGTGCCCTTTATGCTTATGCTATCTCTGTTTGTTTTATTGTTAGAAATATACAAAAAATTAGGCAGATAGGCCTTTTTTTCCTGATTCCGAATATGTATTTAACTCGATTTAGATAAAAATGTTAGTTGTGCCCTTCTTTCTTAGGACGGCAGAATACTGGGTCTAAACTCGGTTCACAATAGCCTCGTATTAATGAGCGGTTCCCGGCTATGGTCAAGTACAGTAAATTGACCCACTTACCTTAGTTAGGACGCACAAATTGCGTATTAGCTGTGTTTCCACATGAGCGTATTTTAGGATGCCCGCTTAGGGGGAAGTCCCCCAGTGGCGGACACCTAAGGTTATTTATAAATAAAACAAAGAATATTTAAAAAAATGCTTATTCGTTTATGACTTATATTAGATAACAAAGTTAGGAATCAAATTAAATTAACAAAAATGCAACCTCTGCTTAAAAATAATTAATACCATCATTCAAACTTTGGTAACAAAAAATATGATTTTAAAAAGTGGCACCTAGTACCGGACAATATTTGTGCCATACCCCTAGCACCGGATATTTCAAAATAACCTGCATCGTTCACATATGTAGCCATCTCCAGACTCTGGAATATCTGCACATGCTTCATGTAACCACCCACGATAGGATGAGCACTGGATCCAGGCTTCCTCAGAGGCTTCTAAGCAAACTAAGCAAATTGTTATGTTTGTCTTAGATGTTTCAGTCAATGTTTCTACTTCACTTCTTTTTTTTCTTTAGGTTTCACGTTTGTCGCTTCTTTTCTCTTGTCTACGCTCTTTCCATTGGTATTCTTTCCTTTACCTTCCATTGCTACTTCAAAATTAGATTTTATTTAGTCCTTTTTAGGTTACACTGAGTTCTTTTGCCATAATTTTATTAATAGCAGTTTGTAAGCTCTGTGGCTCCCAAGATCCTTTCTTTTTCTTCTCTTCCATTTTTATTATCTTCTTTCTTCTATACTCTAAAATAAAATTAAATAATTATAATAAATGACGTAAATTCTCACAAGGAATATCAATATGTTTACTGTCCGGCGCTAAGGGACTACTTAGTGTCCGGTGCTAAGGGACAGACATTTTCGTTCATTAGGTGGTACCTACTAAAATTAATTAAAAGATTTAATAATATTCTACCATTTTACGGATAACAATCAAGTACTACTTTTATCGTTGAATACCACTCAAATGTAAATGCATAAATATACTAGAATTACTTACATTGATATTTAGCTGACGACGTGATTTCGCGCCTAAAACTGCAATCAGCGGCTCCTGCCATGGCCGTGTATGTCACTGGCGAGGCGCGGCGCGTGACCCTGTACCTGTGTGACCCCCGCACCCCTTTCACTTGTATTTTGAATCGAACGGGTCGACACTCGCTTAAATAGTACGAGTGTCCGGCGCTAGGTGCCGTCCGGCGTTACGGGACTTCCCCCTATATGGTCCTGGAACATGTGAACTGAACTCATCGTAAAAGGTTTAGTACTATTATTTAAAAAAACTCGTATTTATCGGGATAGTTCGACTAGTTTCGGATAAAAATAGAGTCCTTAATCATGAGCTGACGCGGCGGCGTCGCGAAACTAGTCGGGCAATCCCGATAAATACCAACGCGTGAGTAAACCGTTGTATCGTTTAATAATTAAACATTCTCACTAAAAGTACTATATAAATATTTAGTAAGCCTTTTGAACCTATTCCTCTACTCTCTCTATTCCAGGTAGGCATAATATTAGTTACTTGTTAAGTGAACTTATAAAATCAACGATATACTTTATAATTTATTCAATAGTCATAGTTCAAAATAGGTCTTCAAAACCACGTTGACATGTTTAGTAACTACATCTATTACAAACTTGGATATGCTCGTACAAATAATATTTAAGAACCGAAACCCTTTTTTAATTTCTCAGCACAAACATATACCGTCATTAGTTCTAATTCAATTAACCGTCAGGTGTTAGCTATTGATAACTAGCACTGCTAAATAAACTCAAGCGGTTTGTGGGCCTTTAAAGGTCTAATTTATGTAAACTAGACCTTAAAGTAGAAAGTGTGAGAATACCGCGCGTTTCGGAAATTTCTCGCCTTTAATAATATGGCAGTTTGCATAAAAAAGACTGTTTAGTCCGTCAGACAGATTTTCAAAAAATATTGGCGAGTCTTTTTCTTTTATCTCGTAAACAAATAATGAATTGTACTTATACAGTGAGCGCTTTTTACTAGAAACTGATGTTATAGTTTGTTATTTAGTCAAATACCCTATTAAATGGATTTGGACTATCAATCCAACTCATATATACACAACGGCCTATGTCTAGATGTGAAGACAACCACCAACCAAATCAGAAATTAGACCAGCTATATAAAATTCCTTGAAGAATCAATAAAAACCACAGCGAAATTCAAACCAAACTTAACAGGCACTACTAACAGCCATTACATAACAAAACAAACTTAAAAATATCTTTCAAACGGAAACACAACTGTTTACATTACCGAGTTATTTGCAGGCGTGACTCATTCGGACCAAATTGTTGAACGGCTTCATTATGTTGGATAATCGACTTCTTTTTGCTACTGAAATCTTAAGAACAGCTGCTAAAATCTTTAACTCAAATATGAATTTGAGACTTGCTTAAAATTGTGGGATTTTTTAGACGCCGCTTAAAGGATTTATGAATATTTAGGAAGGTGAAAAACTGTCCGGTATAGTAAGCTAATCCAAGGTATAAGGACTTGACTGAATGCATTGCAGTGTAGTTTTTGTCGATCAAATATAGAGACGTTGAAGATGAGAAGATTCAGGTTCAGTCAGTACGAGTCTGACACTGCCGGCTTCCTGCACTTGAGGTAGTGGTTGTCCATGAGTGTTCTTCCGCCTAACCAAGAAAAGTGTAACTTTCTTGCGGTTCAAACTTACCCCTACCGAAAAGGAATATCTCCTGACAAAATTTCTTCCGTGTAGATATCGTTAGACATCTAGACAGACTTCTTCTACTGTATAAATTTTGCTCCTGTGCGACGAAAACAAACACTGCGGGAGAATATCCGCTTGTCAACGAATTGTGACCTAAAAAGCTAAGTTTCTTAAAATTTTTATAGTACACGTTTGTCTATTTTTCGCACCACCAGCACAACCTTTTTGGTTTGACATCTTCTAAATTTTATATTGAGGCTTCTTATGTTAATGGCTCAGTATGAGTGGCCGCAAGTTCGACTTCCATTTGACCTGTTTTCCCAATCAATAATTCTCCAACATACTGTAATACCTAGCAACTTCTGCCGTGTTGCATGTCACACTATAGTTACATTCACACACGAATGCCTATTGTTATCTAATTGTTGCATTGTACCTTTTGGTAGGCCACCGACCATATGGCTTGAGTGATCGTTTATATAATATTCTTGGTGCAAGACTTGGCTATATGGGTATGGATAAATACTTTGTAACTGTTTTGTAAATGTTATGTTTGGGATGACACAGATCAGACAGACACCATGCTTTTTAGGGTTAATAAATCATAACCGTATCATCAACCTGTGGCAATTAACCGGGCACGCTGGAGAACGAACGGAAAGGCGTATGTCCACAGTGGGGAAGCTGTAGGCTGAGATGATGAGCATATCGTATTGTTTTGACCGCTCATATAGCTGAGGAGTACAGGTCATCATGCCAAACCTACAGTGCGTGACGTGTCGAAGGTTCGATCCACGCGCAAACAAGGATTTTGTGATCGACGAACGCCTGTTTGTAAAAACCCCTGCGGCACAAGCTATTGATACCTTAATGTAGGAGA
>NW_020800443.1:0-32500 GCF_003590095.1 Trichoplusia ni | reverse complement strand
AAGCTTTTTCACTTAATAAAAACTAAACGTTTCGATCTCTATATAACCTCAAAAACAATTAAGAAGCAAAAGGTAATAAAAAAAATAACACTGAAAATGCTACTCCTGTCTGGTTATTTAATTATCCAAAAGGTTTTGAATTCTAATTAATCTCAAAAATGACTTTTGAATCGTTACGCTACTAATAAATAAGAAAAACAATGGTTTAAATGACATTCTTCCGTGGCAAAACCAACAAGAAACTATAGATAGATAAGTTAAAGCCGTCTTAAATGTACTACCTAACTGATATTATTTTCGAGCGTTCTAATTTTCAGTGCGTCATTCTGAGAGATTCACATTTAGTTAAACGTCAATGCAAGCTGCTAATCATTTTAGATCTCGTCGTTTCGAAAAAATGGTGTAGCATGTAACATCCATAAATAGGGAGGAATTGCCAAAGTTCATTTTCACAATAGATTTTTTTTTTGAAAATTTACCGAATCTATTACTCTACAAATTCATGGTTCATGGTATAATTAAGAAGCACTCTCAATAAGAGAGTCTAATATAACAAATAACATAGAACTAGTCATAAACGGAACGCACTCGGCACCAAAAGTAATGGGAAGGTCATAGCGAAAATTTCACATGAACGAAGATGTTTCGTGGTAAAGGAATACTTCCAGTAGGTAGGTACGGGGGGTTGCGGGGTGGCTAGCGGGAGGGGGCGAGGGGAGAGGCGAGGGTGGTTGTTTGGAGTGTTGTTCCCTGTAAACGTCAAGAGCGATCACCGTCTGAATGAAACTGAAGATAGATTTGAGGTAAAACCGGTGTAAAAAGCTGAAATAATCGGTAATGACCGGTTTTTGTCGCCTGTTGGCTGACTTACGATAATATTCGTATGGAAACAATATGGATGAATCGTATACGTTTAATTTATTTGAATGAATTTGTTATGTTGTTATATTGAAATGTTGGAATTAAATTCATGAACATTCTGTAACATGAGAGAATTGTGCACATTATTCGTTTACGTTATGTTGTTACAGTTCTTCTAACCTGAATTATCATGAACAATACTTAGCTCCTATTTAAAAGAGTTATCTAATATTCAAAGTCCATAAAGGAAAACTGACCAAAACGGGCTGAATGTAAAATTGAATGCTATTTGTTAAAAAATTAAAACTTACAAAGAGAAAAAAATATTTTTAGTGTGTAATCAACAAAATTAAATTACGTATTAAAAATATTACGAGTGTTACGCCACAGAATGTAGCGTAACCCCTTCTTAGTAACGCTCTCACATCTTACGATATAATTTCGTAATTCCGTGCCGCCATTTTTCTAACAATGGCGTCTTAAAAATGAATATCCGTCGTAATTTAGAAAGTTTGGAACTTTAATCCCGTGACTCCTGATCAAAAATTAATCTGGTGCGGTTTTGTGGGACCTATGTATTTACGTTGTAATTAACAATTTGACTTTAATTTTACCTTTATGCTGTTTTAATCTAAGCAGTTTTTAATGCTTTTGGAAAAACAAGATACTTATAAACTTATTGATAGCAACTTGTTTTGATCTATCGTCGAAGTTGTCAATGTTTTTCTGCACTTTTTTTGCTAATGAAAATAAACAAAAATTTTGAAAAAATATTTATTACTTAGGTATCTAGGATGTAGGTCTATATTACCTACACTGACCTAATAATACAACTGTAAAAAAAAATAAAAAAAACCTTAGGTACTATCTACATGTTATCTATTGGATTAATTAGTTACTCTACGACTGAATACGCTACAAATACGATCTATAACTGGATTCACGTCAACGCCGTGTGGTTTAAACTCACTGCTATTCAACACTTGATTTTTCCTATTTTGTCCTGTCTGACTTTCATCAGTGTAGCAGAGATAGAAATAACTGTTGACAGTCTATTGTTTACTGTAAGTGGAACTTCAGGCGATAATTACGACAAATGAATACGATTACAGAACGTACTGAAGAAAAGTTTGTAAAATGACAGTTTTGCTTTTGGTTATTCTTGGGCACAATGCAAAAATAATTAAGATTTCAGCAGTCATTAATACTTTGTCTACTAACTAATCACCGTGATTTTATTAGAACGCTTTATAACCAACCTCATGAATTCTTTTAATCAATTTGCAACTAATTAGCTAAATAGCATTTCCAAGTACGCTACGTGCCGCGAAGCTTTTTTCATCTGTCAGAAAGAGGATAAAAAGACCTAGCGCATTCCGTTCCGTTTATGGTGCGTTTATTTTCAAAACAACAGAACTGAGTTCATTATGTTTATAAGATTATAATAACTAGGTATATTTTTTTAATGAAAAATATATAAGGAACAGAAGCCTCTACTATTATTATTTTTAGTTTTACAAGTAGGCAGAATGATGTTGCGTGGTGAATGCCAATAAAAATAAACATTATCGTTTATGACATCACATTTCACACTAATTTCGAATGCGAGTTTCGAATCAATACAATGGACGTTTCGATTCCTAATATTATTGCAACTACAAACGTTACAATCAGATTTTAAATGACGGAATTAGTAACATTTCTTTTTTGCGCTTAGTTTGAAGCACTGACTTTTAAACATTAATACAAACCTACAAAGAATACCAAAGCATGCTGTAGAGATGTCTTAGTATATTAAATTTATCGATCTGAAATATAAAACAATATTTAAAGCATTATATTTAGATGTAGGATAATAACGACATGGTAAAATAACTATTAGATACCTTCTTTTGTTCCTAAGCAAAAGCTATGCCATGAAAACGAACATTCAGTGGTATACTTCCATAACCTTATCTTGAGTAACTGGTTTTTTTATCCGCATGAAATAGAATAGGTCTAGCTGAATATAATTCTCCGATTATCCGGATGAAATAAATAAGTCAGCGCTCACATGACGAGGGTTGGGAAATACTGTTTTTGTTGGCCAGCCTGTAATGTAGATGTTTCTTTATGTATGAGTGTGTATCGGACAATTTATTTACTATTATACATTTAAGCATACCCTTCGATGGACGACCGACCGGAGGAACGATGCCTGCCAAACTGATACTTAGTGGATTATGTATACGATCAAGAATGAATTAAGTAGAGTCAATGGATTAATTTGTTAAGCCAAACCCTTTTGCCATTGAATAAAGTGAGTACTTGAATGTGCACTCGAGTGGTGTGACATGTGTAAGACCACAATGTTTTGATTTAACCTACGTTTAAGAATTACCTAAGTTTAAGTTTGTTTAATATCATAGCTCCTGAATTCTTTAATCGGCTGCGTTTTTAATTAAACCATAAACATATGAGTATTCTTTTTTAGCAGCTAAAATATCAAGAGACAAAAAATATATTTATTAGTATGAGTGGTAAATATTATTTACTTTTGATTTAATAAATGCTTAAACATGGGAAATAATTTTAAGATAACACTAAAAAGGGTTGCTTCTTTAGTTATCAGTTAGCAGAATCAAATCAACAACACACCATAAACTATTCGCAAAAAAAAAACAATAGTACTATTACCGTCAGTTTACATCGAGGTAAATTCTTTTTTGTTCGTACTCACTTAGCCTGCGATTGGCGTTGAGGTGTTCGATAAATACGGGTAGGGTCGCTCCCCAGCCACAATGGTCCCTCACGTAACTGCGGATGTATAAAATACTAGTCTCATACCCTCGTCTCCCTGTATTTAATCATTCAATCACTTTATTTAGTATCTGATATCAATAACTCTATCTGTCGTTTACCGAACATTTGTATTTGGAGTCGATGTGGTTTTGTTTAGCGAAAGCTCATCTAAATGTTGTATTCGGTTATATTGTGCGGTTATATTCGGATGTTTTTTGATATGAAACTTCACGGGTAGCCAATTGGTGTAGGTCATCACGCCAAATACACTGAGCTCCGACGTGCTGCACCTTCGATCCCCGCGAAGGACAAGGATTTGAGTTATCAACGAATGTATGTTCTTAATCTGGTGTCTTTGTGTTTCTGTTTTGAATGTTAAAAAAATGTTAAAAATGTAAAACTTCCGCCACATAAGGATTAAATTCCTTGGTATGGGAGTCGTTTTTCATATTCTCGGTATGAAAAACGACGAAATACGAACGAAAACCTTTCCGTTAGATACATGTGAACTTATTCATTCTCAATTTCATGCATCCATTAATTCACCTCACTAACAAATATTATTCAAATCCGACCAGAATTTATGTTTCAGCGTGATTTAAGCCCGAATACGAATATCAGAACATCTGAAGATCAGAACTTAACTACTTATTTATTTACTTTATGTACACAGATTGATCAAATATGTATAAAGGTAACATCGTTATTCGGAGAATATCTAAGAACATTCTCCATAAAGGCTTTTCTCTGTTTTCAAAACTGTTATAAACTCTATCTGTTTTAAACTTACTTTTTATGTGATCAAATAATAATAAATCGTGGATTTAAACGTCTCAAATATTTTCTGTTTAAAAAAATAGGTCGAATTTAAAAAAAAATTAATTCGATCTATTAGTTTGACAAGTTTTGATTTCTACTATTTTTGACTAACGATTGCTCAATATTCATTTATTCCAAAACTTTCATAAGTTTCATAATTTAAGCAAATTGGAAACAGTAGTCATTATGTACAAAATGACTCCACTATATATTGTTCTTTGTAAGATAAGCAAAAGGCTTAAATTAGACTCGCATTGTTTAAACTGACGGGAAAGGGTGAATCTCATGCTCTTTGGCAGTGTCTAGACAAGAGTATATTTTTTTTAATCGCCCAAGTAAGTCGTCACTGGCAAACGGCAAATTTGAGGGAGATTGCGCCCGCAGACAGTACTTGAATGCGCAGAGTTCCCCGTTCTAGGTAAAGAGGTATGCAAACGAACCTGTATTATATGAACCTATATAATGTTATGCCATCATGCTTTGAATGTGGAGCGAGTTTGTTGGAGGCATACATACATACACGTCGTGTTTGCTTAGCAATATATATTAGTAATAATTTGTGTACAAGATCATAAAGGAGCTCCTGGCTAAGCTATAACTGCACAAGTTCGATCGATCGATCGTTAAGCTACGCTTGGCACGGTCGGTCTATAGATGATTGACCATCTTTGTCATAACCAGTTCCTCCGAGTTTCGGAAAGTACGTCAAATTGTGTGTCTCGTCTGTTATTCGTGCATATTTGAAAGTTGTTACGGGTAGTCAAGGGGTATCGTGTTGTCCAGGTAACTGGGTTGAGGAGGTCAGATAAAAGCTAAGCTACGCTCCTTACAAAATATTGTTACTAAGCTGTTCTAGTTAGACATGAGTATATGACATGACATTGAGCTAATGATGCCAGGAGCTACAAGGTGACCATAGGAGCGTGTTTAAAACACCAACGATTTAAAAATTTAAATTTCTTTTTAGTACTTTGGTTCCAAAGCAAAAGAGCTATCATGTTTTTGATAATAGCTTGTTAAGCTTGTTAGAAGAACTTATTGTGTGCTAATGTCTGAGTACTAAATCGGCTTTTGATGTGGCCGTTAAGTCTCATGCAGTCGTGTTGTCTTTAAGGCAGTTTATTTTCAGAATTCAGGGGTTGGTAATATTTCCGGATACTTTTTTTTCCGGTATCCGGTATAATAATATTTAATTGGTCTCGACACAAAGCTCTTCTTCTTGTGCGAGAGAGATTCTCGTTTTTTTTTTGTCCAGTGGAAATCCTCATGGACATCCTTCGCCCTGGGGAAGGCGTAGGGGTGTGCCGGACTCCTACCGGCTAAAACCACTGGAATGCTTCCCGCTTCCTTTAGTCGGGGGCCAAGCGGGAACGCTTTCGCAGTCTACCGCGAACCCCGACATGGGAGCTCCTAAAAGAGCTGCATCATCATTGAGAGGAAGAGCAGTGTCGTCCTCATCGCCTAAAGAGGCGCGCTGAAGCATCGCGCGCGCCGTCCTTGCCTAGGTGCAGTACAGCAGTCTTCCCCAAGACTGCTGTCCGAGGCTAATCATGGTGGCTGGAGAAGGGCAAATTGTGCCCTTCTTCTGCCCCTTGCTCGTCGTGCGCATAGAGGATTGTCACTTCTCTCCCGTGTTCTCTGTGCGCTCTCCTTGAACAAGAGAGATTCTCTGGCTTAACCTGAAGATAAAGTCCTTCCAATTCTTTGTACTACTTATTTTTCCTGGGAATTAAAGCATCAATATGTTGACTCTTCCTTCTCCTCGATCAGTTATTTCATTGATAAGTACTCAGAATTGAGATGCAGGTAGTTGATACATTTTTATGGTGTATATCTTGGATTATGTGTCTGAACATTCAACTGTACATATATTGGTAGCGGCGACGTTTGCAATTAAAATAAATATTCCTAGAGATTATTTACGTTACTATTGTTTATCAATCAGGGAATTTTAGGCAAGGCTTGTATATTACCTACAGAGTTACAGAAAAATTAATCTATATTTTTTTTTGTAATTTTGGACAATTTGAAATTCACTCTTTAACATTTCTGGACGATAAAGCAGGTGCAATAAGCTTAGTTGGATTAAATATTCCAAATCTGGTAAAGGTGCTTACACATTGCGTACACATAATTTAAGACTTTAGGTAGCTCAAAGGGTTACATTTTATACACGAGCGTACCCTACCGTAGATAGACCCAGTTTGTGTACTCAAAAAGGTGTTAGCGATAAAAACATGTTTGTGCGTCTATGCCAAACAATAGACTAAAATACGATGTGGACTAAAGAGGTTTTTTCATAATAACGAGCTTTATCGACGGGCTACCTGCCAGTAGTACTAACCCTTAATTTCTGTGCGTGTTCAGAAGCAATTGATTGATTATATTTATTGAATAATGTTACTATACTTTACTAAGATCGGTCTTTTCCTTCTATAATCTAAAGTGGTTTATTTTTAATGGATATTCAGGGTATTTTTGGATCACTGAAGAGTTATTTTACAAATTGTTAATGTTTGACATTATTTTATAACTTATACGCAGTTCGTTTCATTCATAACTAGCCTAAGAAACCTTACTTCTGGAACTTCTAGGTTTAAATCGACACACCCACACAAAAATCTATTATTATTATAACTAAGTTGTTTCAAGTATTTCATTCATCATTAAATCTATTAAAACTGATTAAAAGGGACACTACAGCCGTCTAGATGTCTATATAATATAGGTTATGTAGCGTTGTCTATGGATATTCATTCCGTTCTGACAAAGGTATTACGTTACTAGTTCCTGTCCTCTCCTCGTTACATGTCTATGTCATTGAATGTATTTACAATAATCACAAAGGTAAAATACTGGTTAGAAATATTTATTATAATTACAGGAAACAGTACTTGATGTGTCCGCGAATAAATAATAGATGTAATGTTAAAGTCAGAGCTAGGGAGAGCAGAAAACTTAAAATTAACGTAGAAGCACCGTGTTTTAGTTACCTATATATAACTGTAAATTATCATACGCTTTCTATGAAAACCTCAACAACTCCTTTAGATAAATTGGAGCATTCAAAACATACTCCACATTATATTACAAGATAATTTAGCGTAAATCTTCTCGACTGTCATAAAAAAGCAACACGTTCTTGGTCCAATGACAATACATTTTGTACTGTGTTTGCTAGCGATGTTCAACACGCGCTGGGAAAATGAACCTGCGATAGGTTGGTGGACCAATCGACCAACAAATCGGCCAACTTGTCGACCAACTTTCGACCGCAGCCGTGGAAATATTTTGCGAGGGTTCAGGTTAACTAATTTGTTTGATTATGTGAATTTCTGTTTCGCTTTAGATGTGTCTCGATGTGTGAGGTATTTCCGCGAAGTGAGACTCAATTTGTTTTATCCGTAAGGATGGAGTGTAATAATTTAGTCTAAAATATTTATTCATAAAATGTATCTTGACATTTTAATGTCGGTCTCTAAATATTTACACATTTTTTTTTGATATTTTGAGTTTTTGACGTTCATAGCTATTAATATCTATGTCTTTAATTTGATTTAATAGCAATATTCTTTTATTACTGCACTCACTATTAAAACCCACTTCACATCAAATTCATGTAGGGCATTTTATTTAGATTCCTGTGCTAATAAAACTCAACAAGCGTTTTGCTCTAGTTTTGGTTTACTACATGCTCTAATAGATGGCGCTGTACGACGCAGCGGGCGTCGCGACCATAAAATATGGCCCGTTCCTGCCTGTTCATACTTTGAACAATGATTTTATACGTAGAAGTAGATTGTGTATGCTATAAGTTTAACTATTAAATATCTACAGTACTTTTCACTTGCCAGTGTTCAGAAATTATTATTTTTCGTTATTATGATATCAATACTTTTCTAAAAGTAAGCATTGAATAGATTGTAAGTAGGTACAATGTAAAAGTTCCCGTTTCCAAACCCAAACAATATTGGTGAACTTTGACATTGCCATTATCCATGTTCCGCCGCTTTTTATAGTCCCAATGTGTATGGTAGGGGTGTATTTTTCATCGCTACGGTAGCAAATTACTCTCAGGGGCGGCCACAGTTTCCTAAATAAAATGCTTGATCACATGAATTCGGTGTAATGCGTAACCCGTAACCGAGTTGTGTTCATAAATTAAATAATTGATATTTATATGTCATGATTTGAATTTAGAACGTTATTGTTTTTTTTTTATAATCGCACTCTTTTTAATAAAGTCTGTTAAGCTCTGTGGTCCACGGACCTCATTCTTAATCAGAGAAGGAACGACCATAGATCTCTGTTTGCACAAGGGTTGCCGAGTTTCCAATCCACGTAATAGGTATTATTTAAAGTCTGGTATATACTTGGTAAGTCAGTCGTTTAGAAGCTGGGTACGATTTAACAAACTCTTAAACGACCATCATGAATAATCATGATGTTAACGCCTTAACGTTGAGCAATTGCCTTTAATTACTTTTACTTTTACCATAGAGTATCGTATCTAGTCAGTAGTAGGTTGCGGATTTTAACAGTAATGGCCAAAAGGCTCGTGATAGAAGGGCGACGTCATAATGTAGAGCTAAATAGATTTTAATAAGCCGGAATATCATAATATTCGATAAAATCTTCGGTTTTCAGAGACCCTGATACTTTATGGTTTACCTACTATTTTTAATATTTTTTTCAGATCAGTTAGATTTTCTACATCAGTTTAAAGGAAGAAATGTGAAAGAAAAAGAATGTAAAAATAACTCTGTTTTAAGGTCCTTTGGACTTATGCTTAATTAAATTTCAAACCATACTACAGTTAATTCTGTATTAAGAATGCATTAATAATGTTAATGGAATATAAATCCCCTTAATGACGTAGTAAATTGATAATTACATTAAGATGTATGTGCAATATCTATTGATAACTTGAACGGAACCCAACATTTGAAAGACAAAGAAATAAATCAGCGTGCGAATGCGAATAAAGTGCCTCGAATATTACTTACACAATACTATTGAGCGAATAGTATTCCACTGCTTCATTTGTAAACTAACCTGTATCATGTTTAGATGTTATACTTCAATGTACGACGAATAAGTAAAAATGTCCGTTGTATTTCGAGCATGTGTTCTGTTTATTATCTCTGAGTTCGAAATAGTGACGTCACTAACCATATTTCACTGAATTTATATCCATACTGAGAAAAATTGACATGTCACGGTGCAGACTGCTTTACAACGTTCAAGTATTTAAACCGAACCTTATGTAATTAAAATTTGAACAGCGTATAATCTACTTTACGCACCACAAGATAAAGTTCAATATTTATTACAGGGTCTCGTGTGTCCCTTTCCAGTCAGGTAATAATAAAATAAGAGATTACATCTTTGCGTAAGCAACAATAGGGCTCCCTGTTATTTTACTAGGGTCCTCGCTTCAAACAAAATTGATCCTTATTTCAATCGCAGTTGAGTTGAAATTGCTTTTTTTATTTTATAAATTTGATTATAACAAAGTTGAATTGCTGTGATAGGTAATCGGTTGTTTTAATTTAATTTAAATTTAATTTAATTTATTTATTAAGATAACATAATCCACTTGTTAGTAATACATGAATAATATGGTTAGTAAGTCACAATCACAATATAAACATATAAAAATACAGCAACATACAGAATAGATTAGACATGAAGTCTTATAACATTATTCATGTACGGGGAATCTACCCTATAAGCTATCATGTTCAGGATGCTGTTGGTGCTGGCGCGTACTCTGCTGACCATTGAAGCGATGCGTTTTCGCATTATCGCGCTAAAACCGTCAACATGCGCGTCCGCGAACATGCCGGAGGCACTACAATAACGCGGCAACCCCAACAGCATCCTGAACGCATTATTATACTGGATCCGAAGGGATTCGTACGATCTTCGAGTATATGTAATCCATAGGCTGCACGTGTAGAATGTTGTGCAATACGCTCTAAACAAGGTTGTTTTAGCACCAGTGGAGCAACGTACAAACCTACGAGATACCATATTAGCTCTTACCGATAAAGCCCTTCGTTCCCGTTCCATGTCCATGTCGTCACGTAAATCTGAGGCAACCACATGACCTAGGTATTTAAAACTATCTACTCTTTCTAAGGAGGTTCCATTTATTTTTAGCGGGGGAATATTGGTGGGATATTTAGTTCCGGATTTAAAGACCATAACCTGGCTCTTTTTTTCATTATATTTAAGTCCATGGGTTTGTGCATACCCCTCACATAAACAAAGCAGCCTCCTTAGACCACAGACTGAGGCGCTCAACAGCACCATATCGTCAGCATAGCTGAGATTATTGACGCATACGTCATCAATATGGCATCCGACATGTTCGTTGCTGAGCGTGACAATCAGTGCATTAATATATAAATTAAAGAGTACAGGAGAGGTCAACCCTCCCTGCCTCACACCACACTCCATTTTATACGAATCAGACAGTTGCCCTGCCCACCTTACATTGTTGACCTGGTTTCCATACCAATACCTAAAGATATTTATGACTTCTGGAAATGCCGAAATTATTTAATTTATAGCTCGCTGCATGATTTATAACGATTCTCGAGATGTTATAAAACTGATTTACGTAAGATTAAACATCTTAACTGAAGTGATAAAAGTGATACTTATAGAATTTTATGTAACGCAAACTCTGATTTATAGAAAACTGGTGATTGCAGTTTTTTTATAAACTATGAACCTAGTTATAACATAGTTCTTTTAAATTTAAAAAAAAAACTGTTATTTTTTATTAATTGCCAGCGAAATTTAAGCGGTAACCAACAACTGTTATAGGTGAGGATTTTCCGTAAGCTTTTGACTTTCTAGTGACTATTTTTCGTAACAGTAAGTCTCTTAATTTATTAATAAGGAACAAAAAATAGCGCAGACAATCAGGCATATTTATACCAGTTGTTTAAGTTCCCTAAGAGCTTAGTCTTGTTGCGGTCAGACGAGTCCAAAAATGAATTCGGACATTTGACCAGATAAAGATAGATTTACGGAAGATCAACTTTAACTTTTTATTGGAATTTTAGCATTGTTTTAACTAACTGATAAAGAATACCATAATATATGTATGTATCTGTTGATAGAGTGCTGTACAGTAATTTTTTCTCAGTGAGATGCCCCTCGGAAAAGGATCGTAATTTGCAAATTCTGTCATTTAAGACAGAATTTGCAAATCAGCTCAATTTAAGGAAAAGGGAGCACTCCGATCTTTTGGGTTTAGTTCGTATGGTTAACAAAAGAAAACTTCACATAGTCGTGAAAGCAATTATGAAAAAGAACCACGTGGTGAAAGGACAAAATTAACAATGAAAATAAACTACACCTATTATAGTTTGCTGAATCGTTTGTACTCCAATAAATACAATGTTCACATACGTAATAAATTAGTACAACAATCAATTCAGCATTAACAATTGATAACATGAATAGAAATTCCAAAATGGTGGAGCAGGGACAGCAGCCAGACGTCTAAGTAAATGACAGGGGGACAGGCATTCAATCAAAACAAACGAACGCGCAATTGATTATGTGTGACACATTAAACGTTGAGTTAACATATCATTACAGTTATAGCTGCTTAGGGCGCCGCATCAGTATTCCGTGCATGCCCCGCCGAGGACAACGTCTACGCAAGACGGTGTTGTCCACTACATATCTTCAAATAATAATAGAGTTGAAAAAACGTCACAAGAAATAGATATAGTATTCTTTGTACAAATAATACAAAGTCATAATCAAACTCAGCTTTTGACTGCCCTTTGGTTAACATGGTAACTGTTATACCTACATGCAAACACATTATTATATTTTATTTATTTGTCTTCTTCACTGCCTGCTCTTTTCGCTTAATTAAAGACAAAACAACGTGAGCGACAGCCATAACACTTCACTTGTTTTTGTTTTGTAATATAATCATATACAATCAACGTTTAATACTTCGTCTTAATATAAAGTTAACTAAATAAAACCAAGCGTCTACTGACCAGTTCCCTTTAAAAATGTTTGTAATACGATATTCTTATTACAGGTTTTAAATGGCTGTCCAAGCATGTATGGTGATATGAAAGGCAGTTTAATATCTTCTTCGAAGAACGTAAATAAAGTAAGATTGGACACGACATATTAAATGGAAAACAAGAGGTGCATTCAAGATGCAAGTAGGAATAAAACTGACTTGGCAAAGGCTGCAGATTGCAGCAAAAATGATGATTGCACCTTTTCTCGCCATTGCAACATGCATGAAAGCTTGTTTAATATGTGACAATAACCATTATCGTATAACTTAACGCTTTCAATCATTTGAAACTGCCTAAGCTAGCTCTAATAGTGCGTAATGAAGTGCGATCAGAGCTGTTAATTTGGTTTCGCCTTGTTCCACAACTTGTCAATCATTAAGCCAATCAATGGTCACTCCGCCTAACTTGATAATGAGATAGAAACTCCTTGCGTCAGTATATGGCAACACCGTCACGAGCATCGCTGACGTTTCCTTGCTAAATTCAAATCATTTTGGACATGGTTTAGTGCTTCCTCGACAGGCGTGCACGTCGCATTAGGATTATTGAAATGCGGATTTATGGCCGTCTAATTGACGGCTGCCGGTGTTGGTTTGTAGCAGTTTGTCACTACATATTTTTAATCTGACGTCATAGGCAGGTTAAGGTATGGATGTAATGTTTTTCCATTTGTGGTGTGAATGAAAACAGGAAAGAGGCCCGTTGCCTGTTTAGTTTATGGAGCAATTAAAGTTTTGTTACATAGATGACAGGTCTAACAACGACTTTGTTAGTCATTCTACACAACTTCCGTAGATTCTTACAACATGGCATATGATTTGTCATATCCTTTTACATGTATCATAATTATAAATGTTTTATTGATATTCTAATTCGCAAGTAATAAAATGTGCTGCGCTTTCTATGGTCACCAAATGCAGATCAAATATCAAGAATGGAACAAATATATGTATCTTGCTCCAAGTTTGTATGGACTTAGTTTCTACGTTCCACAAGGTTCTAGGCTATAAATTGTTGCAGACTAACAAGAGCACCACGATTGCGTGCGGAACATCGGTTAATACAACAAAATGAAGATTCAAGATCCTTTCCCTTTTCCAATCTTGTAATATCATGATATGACAATGATTCATTATACACTTTCTCAGCCATACCTTGAAACCTATATAAGGTTATAATCATCAGTCAAAGTAAATCTTCGTCTTCATCGAACATTAAATTTCTTTTATCGGGACGTTACCACCTAACTTTTTTTAAGTGATGGATAAACTTTGTAATATAATCTCCGTTTTTTTCACACAGCGAGAATTTGGGAATCACGACAGCTGGTCCGCCTCAATAATGTACCCTATGGCTTCTTTACCTTCCCAAATTGTTCAAAGTTTATATCTTTTTATTTGAAAACAATTTGGTTTGTTGTGTTGATGTGTATTTTTTTATGTAGCTATTTCCCTTATTTTAGGCCTATTCACAGTGAAAATGGTTTAACGATCTGGACATTCCGCTACATACGTAGGTATTCATTGTAGACGTAAGTACGTTTTTAATTGCAGCTTTCTTTGTTACAGCTATCAAACTCACAGCACGCACACTTTTTGAGCACTCTTTAAAGGGTATTCTGGCTTTATTTAATGGAGGGCACGTCTAAAATGGTTATAAACCCGAATCTCTTTATTCAGTCAAGCCACAACCTGAACGTTTAAAAGGATAGTAGAAAGAACTACATTGTTTTCAATAAATGCCTCATAAAGAATTCAATGGGCCCGCATACCACACGCTACGTGCGACTATAAAAAATGTTTTTATTTCTTTGATGACATAAAGTTTTCATCGTACTGAGTTGAGTAGATAATGCATTACAAAGATAAGTTATGGCACTCGATCAGACAGATCTGATTTCACAGAAGCCCAGCTCGATTCTCAGAAGACACGCAGCAAACAACCTGTTTGTGTTATTATGCTTTATCAAATAGACAACATATTTTTAATATATGAAGACGTATGTACGTATTTTTATACTTATATTTAACTCGAATTGTATTGAGTATCTATGAAGTTCATAATAAACCCACAAACCAACTCCATAAATATTAAAAAAAAAAAAAATATTTGAAACAATTTTATTTAGCTTTAATTTCCAGATTCAGATATTTGATCTTCATTGCATATAGGAATGTTAATTCGAAACAGGCACAGGCGTCTGATAAAACTCCATAACGAAAAGAGCGTCTTGCACTGAATGCACTGAATCAAACGGTTTGTCTACCAACTGGGTATCATCCTTAAGGTCGAATTAAACTTGCAATATTACAGCTCATATAACGTTTGCGGTAGATGTTTATTGCTTAGTTTCTGACACCAAGTGTAGTAAGTGCTACATATTGTACATATACGTTAATATGTTTCTGTATATTACACTAACGGGCTCCTCCTTATAACCACGACTTTTATGTGGTATTAACATGTGTGTAGCTTCATAAATACGGGTTTACCACGGTCCGAACGAAGACCTTGTTGAAGTTATACTGTAAATTATGATGAATTGTTACTGCTAATTACAAGTCTATCAAAGAACAGACTTAAATAGATCTATAAGCAACGAAACTTTTACAGCCTTTTTAGTGAGTATTGATTTACGAATTACTCATCATACCATGTCAGAAACATTCCCATCATCATAAATTAATTACTACTTCATTTCGAACCACCTGACATCTTCAAATTACACCTGATTCGACCATGTAAATGACAGGGAGACGTATTCATAAAGCCCCAGATTCTCATGAATTTGTCTGTAAACATGCATGGATTAGTGTTTATCTCGAATTTTCTAAAATGTTTTTATCATAAAATTCGTTGAATTCTGTCTTGGCAAATACCTAGAGTTTTACACATTCTATTCAACCAATTAAGGATTACACGCAGAAAATATGTTCAAAAAAGATAAATGTAACGTGAAAACTTCTAACGAATAATATCTAAAAGGTAATCTGAGAACGATGTCGATAAAATGTACAAAATGCTTGAAAATATACCTGAATTTAGTTTATCGGCAATATTCAAGACTCGAAAAAGGGTATTGTTAAACAACGGTACTACAAGGAAAATTCTGATCTTCTATTCTAATTAAATGTTTTGTTTCACATGAATTGGGAATTAATAATCCAATCATATTTGACATAATAATACGTACCTACATGTGTGTACAATAGTGTTCCAAAATTTTTCATCTCTTGGCGTTATCTCTAAGGAAGACTGTGCGCCTACCACTACCATACATTCATACCAGACCGCAATCAAATATGGCCTTGACACGTCATTTCATGCTAAAGGTAAAAAATCTAACCGAGGATTAAAATACTCCTCATAATAAAATCAACTCATTTTGATAAGAGTCTCTAGTGGATGGATGATCTATCCTATTTAGTGGACAGTAAACAAGAAACACTAAGTCCTAACCGTAAGCCGCTTTACCTAGTTTATAGTCAAAGCAACAGCGCAGTTGAGGGTGACCTGCAATGTAAAGCAGACTTTATTTTGGCCCTTTTTGAGGTGAATTTTAGAAAAGGATTGAAGAAGAGTGGGATTTTAAACTGCTACAAACACATCAGTGACTTAATTAAATTGTGTTGTTTTATCTAATTTGACTCTGGCAAACTAAAATAAAGTCGTCCATATTGGTCACAATTCTTATTACATTTTCTTTTCAAATACGAGTGAAGAATGTGAAATATCCACATAGAGAATACACTACCGACAAAATAATAAACACAAGCGCAAAGTAAAATAGAATAGATATTAAGTACCGGACTATTTAACAACAATAACTAACCCTCTATAAACAATTAATTGGTAAAAGGATACTCAAATTACATAACAAACGTAGTCGAGGATCCAATGATAGGTGCGATACGAATCTCGACTTACACTCACCTGTCGTTCACTGGGGACACAATTTCCGGTACTTATTGTTGAGCATGTAAGGCCAGAGCAGTTACTATTGAACACATTGACTATTCCGACAAGATGGATAGTTTAGATCAATGGAAACACTTGGTACTGTAATCTAGGAAGCAGCTGCTACTGTGTTTTGTTACTCCAAATGGTTTTGTATTATTTTGGATGCAAATGTTCTGTTCTGTACGCTTTGGACATTTCGTGAAAATAACAGATGATACCTAAGACTGTTGAAGAAATAGGAATAGCTTTGTTATTACTATTGTCTACATCATTATTTTTGGTTAAATTGTCAAAAAGGGCCATTTACGTGAACGCGTATATAAAACTTTAATATTAATGTGTGTGATGACTCCACATCGAGTAACCCTCGCACTCTAATTAAATCGAAAGCTGAATGGTAAATTATCCTCACAACATAGGAGTCTGTCTATCAATGACCTAACAATGTGCCTTAACATTACAAGCTAACATTATGAAGACATACCATAGATATGATACGGACGATAAAACAGTAGTAGTTAATGAAACGGGTCAATATTTACTCATTATCGAAGAACAAACTCAAGTGAGTGCGATACAATACGTCACTGAGAACACGAGCACATTGTCAGCTTATCAACTCTTAATTAAATTGTTTATATTCCAAGGAATTATTTTTATCTTTTTGTAAGATTTAATGAGAAATTCTTTGTGTGCAGTTTCTATTGTATACAGAAAGGTTTATGCAACAAAGGAAGTTTTTCGACGAACGTCCTGCCAGGTTTACACCTTTGCCGTTCTGATGTGTCACACAGATATGATTTATCTAGCTCGTTTCTTTACCAGACTAAGCCACGTTTCTGCACCTTGTAATGTACAAAGCCACGGGCCAGTGGGGTGCTTGCAAAGCTTAAAAAGGACATATCAGATTTAACGTTGGTAATCTTCAGTTCTAATTAAATAGATTAAAGATCTCGTAAACACTACACGCATGCTTTGAAAGCTTGAATAAATCTGTTAAATAGTTAGAAACTTGTAACACAAATCCACTTATATCCTGGAGGGCATGTCAAACATGGGGCAGCTTATAACGGAACACTTCCTCATTTTGTCACTTGCCCATTTCTAAACTCGTAGGTCTCTAAGTGCATCGATCACCATGTGTACAAATCGTATAGGGTCATCACTTTTCAACAACGGACAAAAGTTTTCCTAATCTTCATAAAAACAATCCAGATTCTCGTCCTTTTGCGTTTGACGAACATTATAACCTTATTTGTATAATAAGCTTTACAACTCAGACCAAGTGTCCATGAATCATAGATTCAATTTTTGCTTCGAAATTTCAAGGTTGAAGAAAGTTTTCGCAGCTATTCAACTGGTACATACAGAAGTACCATGTCAAGTGATAGCAACCCTAAGTGTTGTGGGTAATACGAACTGGGCAAGTACCCGGAACTATACGTTGTGTGGTCCCTGGAGGGGGGCGCGGAAATCGATGACATGCGATCCAATTTCAAAACAAACATGCTTTTGGACACTACTTACCATTATTGATTCACTGCAGGAAGATTTCGAATTTTGATCATAATATTATCTTACTTCAGTCGGACAGCTAGATACAAATCAATATATAGTTAAGTATCTACTAATTAAACAGTTGAAATTAATCCAAACACTAGTTTGATTAGCAATAAAGTTTGTACCTAACGTTATTAGACTGAATGCACGTGACCAAATTTTGAACATGCGTTTCACAAATTAGGATAACAAGATTGTCCAACAAACTAACAACTCTAATAAAAGCATTTCTAACTAATAATTGGTAAGCTTACGAAACAATACTGGTTCATATTAAACTGGCTGGTTATTAGGGAAACGTGCGCACCAATTGATTAGGGAAAATTCGTTGATTTATCAAATTGGTTGAACCATCAACAGCGCGTATTTAGTGGCGAGCACGTGCTGCGCGCAACTCATACACTACTACTGAACCTGCCATAACGTATACGAACATTTCTCTCTCCTCGTATACTTCGCGCAAGAAACCCTTCATTTAATCTACTAATGCTTCGAGATTTTCTAAAAAAATAATAAGAATATTATAACTAAGCATTGACAAAACCAAACCAACTGGGTTGCTCTCCAAATAACGGAGCTAAAATTATTCGAATAAGTGCGATATTGCACCCAATTCACATCTTATTAATACCATAGGTGTGAATTAAGTATCTATTTTTAGATTTTCACACTTTATCACGTTGCTTACTCATCAAATAAATAATCATTTTTATGGAATTTCCTTACATTTACGAACCATTACAATCTTCCATAAAGATGTAAATTTTTCGACCTAGAAACTCGAAGATAAGAAGACATATTTTTTCGTGCGTTTTTTGATGAATTCTCGTTAACGGCCGTTATGAAAATAAAACAGCGGGGTTTGTAAATGTGCTAAATGAGCCTTTTCAAACGATATCCCGTTCAAAGGGCGCATTTGCGGCGTTTTCGCCTTCTTTATAAACAAAAAATAATTTAGATTCAGAAGATGTTTTCGCATCTGCACGTACACATTTTGAACCAAATCGGAACCCTTGACTTTTCTTGGAAGTTGGACTTGATCCAGACGTAGCCACGCAAACAAATAGTCAAGAGATTTTGAACAAATTGATTCAAATTCGTCGTGATCTATAATACTCTAGCCCGGCTCTGCGTGCAATAGTTACACAGCAATGACACTGGACTGTATTTTTATTTCAATATTTGTACTAACAAACATGTTTGTGCTCCTGGTATTTGAACGAATTGAATTTTATGTAAAAGCTTTTTGCAAGCCGCTTGTATCACAAATACGTTTTACATGTCCCACTGTACGGGACCTAACCGTCAAGTAAAAAGAGCATATTAAGAGGCAACAATACATAGGGCTATCGAGTACCGTTAGTACCGGTAGCATTCTACGTGTTGTACTTCTGATTATATCACTATTCACCGTCCATTGTTTATCTTGTGAAGGGCGTAGATGCCGGGGCCTGATAAAAATAACCTTCATAATAGGAAGAAAGGCGGCGGTACTCGGTGGGCTACCTTTCACTGGCCCAATTGTCTTAACAAGCTGGTCGTAGGACAAGCTTTGGCATCCACTATGATTTACAGAGCCCTGAGAAACTGTTGGACTGGTATGCACGATTGTAAAGCCTCGTTTGTTTTATGGACGGAAAAGAAACTTGGACTTGAGATATTTGGTCTCATTCCCAGGTTTATATTAGATGATGTTTTTTTGTCTGCAGCTCTCATATGAATGTCCAAAATAATGATAAAAATTAGTGTATTGGCATCTTGGAAGTTAGAGGTATAAGATATTCGCCACTGATAGGTAGGTCGGTCCGAAGATAATACATAGAACTCGAAGTCATTTTAAGGCAGTATTTTACAATGTTCTGAAGCGAAATCACAGTATAATGAAGTGATATTTCCATTCACAGACACTTCGCGCTACACTTCCACGTTTATATCTTACCTTTTATGGATTCCTTCAGTTACTTTATGTCCTCTGTTGCCTATTTTGAATAATAAGTCTGTAGAGTTTACGTAATCGCTGCTTGGATGTAAAATTATCAAGCAAATGTTTTTGGAACAGGCGCGCAGTCGTTTGGCAGACATTGTAATGGTAATGATCTCGAAAGAAGATAAACGTTGTAAGAAGAATTCTAATGAATTACTCACTTTACAAAAGTGGACAGGTATAATTATGAGGTATAATATCTGTCATAATCTATTTCGAATTGATTTGAGTTGGGTCGAACACACGAGGATGGTTACAATTCCGGGGAGTAAGCCTTGACCTTAAATAAGACGTAAGAAGTCACCGTCAGCTGTTTTTATTTATTTAACGCAGTCACCCGCAACATTGCAAACACAAAATACATATTTTGAGACACGAACAACCAAAGTAGGAAGTAATAACTGTCTTACAAATAGCAGTTTCGTACAGAGATTTAGCTAACCGCCAACATAGAAAGCTAAGCTTAGCAACTTCACGAATTGTGCAGGTTTAATACCAGAACGAAGTTGCTGGTTCATTTCTGAACACCAATATTGTTTCTAGGATTATATTTAGAAAATTTAGTACTAATTAATGGTAAATACAACGAAAACACTGGTTAATATCCCATCCCTTAGGAGATTTTCTCCATGACCATACATTTTGTAACCTACGAATATTTTCTCTTCAATTTATTTTCGTAAGTTTTATTTAACTGAAAGGGACTTACTTCCCTAGACCTTTCCAGGACATTGTCATCTGTATGATAAATAAATATAATAGGGTTACAAACAAGGGTTGAATGTAACGTTCAGCAAGAATAGTTTGTCATACAAAGGTTTTCAACTAAATTTAGTCCTCCTATTTCTGGATATGTGTACCACGGGCAGTTTGAAAGATTCTATTTTGGGTAATCATTTTTTAAGTTTTTTTTGTTGTAATATGACAAATAGATATTTTTTTACTTAGTTGTTATAGGGAATTCTGTGTGCTGACGAAACTTGGGAAAAGGATATCGTAAAAGAAAGATGTTAAGTAGTGTTAAAGAATAGATACATTATATATTTTGTAGTGGCTTCTTTCTTTGTCTCTGTCAGGTCAACACAGATCTTAAAAACAATTCTGTAAATTAAGAGTTGTTTGAGTTGTAAGTTAAGAGAACCGTAATTGAAAATAATAGTATACTGAATTGTCACAGATTTAATTAAATTTAACGTGAGAAATATTTGCTCCCAAACATAACTTTTACACAAAAATTGTTCACAAAAAGTAAACAGACAAAAAGCTATCTATATAAATGGTTATTAAGAGGAGCGAGGCGCGCGTGAGGTCAAGCACCTATTTAATCCACGCAACGACGAGACCACCATGAAATAGGAACTAGTTGGTGAATAGTTTGATAACTATCGGCTTTGCACTAACCATTGTTTTATGCACCGCACGTGCTCGAGGGATCGCACGTGCTTTTATAATGCACAGATTGGGATAAATTGTGGGGGTGCGCTCCAGGATGCGTTGATTTGAGGGTAAATCGTGTCCGATACGAGATTTATAGACAAACTACATTTTTGCTAACACAAGTTGTGTTAATATTGCCATTATGCTAATTTATGAATACTGGGACCTCCAAGAGATTTTTATTATTATGCGATCATGAGGCTTTTTTGTATGGCCACCAAGATTGGTAAGATCTGAAAAAACTAGCTGGACTGGATAACCAAGGCGGACTACCCAGTGATTGTTGATGGACAAATTGGGAGATGCAGCTCGGCGGGTAACGGTCTTCTGCTGATTATAGCCAATTAGCCAGTGGTAGGAAGGACAAATAATTAATTTTAATTTCTATAATTACCACCCTAGATAACTCTTCGCTTTAGTAACGGTCGCGAGAGCCAAACAAAATGGTCTTTCTTTGCAAAAAAAAAGTATGAACATTTAAAAACGTTGATCTTATGCAAATCGTGTCACTAATACGATTTATGACTGTTTTAAATCATCATGTAAATACAATTTCACTTCACAATTCATGTACCCAAAACTAATTAAGTATGATTTAATTATTCGTTCCAATGACATTTTAATACGACTCCAAAAGTCAAGTCGACCATAGCCGAAAAGGTACTGCCAACAAACCTGCTTGACAAGTTTAGTTATGAATAGTTGCAGGATATTTTAAGACATGACGCTAAATACCTTGTCAATAAAAATAAAGAATAAATTAGATCACTATGCCGCGAAAGGATTGCATCGTTTGTGAACAAAGACGACCTTGAGACTGTTTGGAGATGAGCGATGATGTTATAGTTGTAAATAAGTTTCAATTGAAATATAAAAACAGTTATTTAGTATTCGCATATATTACAAGTGGCTGCTAACTAAAACAACTTTGTTTTATTTTATATCTACCAATTTTTGTTGCTGACTCAGTAGAGAAAATTCGGGAATTAAATATTAAATAAAAATAAGTAAATAAGTAATAATATTTATTTCAAATTAATATTATTACTTACTTCTTAAATAAATCAAATTATTGAAATAAATATTATTACAAAAATTAAACTACCAAGTAGAAAAGTAAACGAATCATCTATGAGAATTTTCTCCATGAATCAAAAACCATAAGCCTCAAGCAAAAACCATATAAATGTATGATACAAAAACACATCAAGTGTTTTCTATTGGTATACTTTTTGCTCTACACTGTACCTAATCCGAGCAGTAAAACAACATTTTATTGATACAAAATCCAGCGGATGTAGCTTTGCTGTCAAGATTCTAGACGTATGTTCTTGTGCGGCGGCAGTTGAATCACATTAATAAATGTGAAATCCCGTCGGTTCCATGGCGTCCGCCGTACTTACACTGGTTTCAAATAACCCGTTTATCTCTCAACCACTTACTAATGTTTGAAGTACCGAGTATTCAATAGAGAAATGGAGCGTCAAGGAACGTCTGCTGGACGATTCAACCGTTCTTATTAACCTTTTAACCGCGGTCTTGGATTGAATCGTGCCCTTAGCGGCGTTCGAAGACATGCCCAATGATTTATGACTTAATAATTATACTTACAAATGTTTTTTTTACATCTCAGTAATCTTTATGTATGCCTAAAGCCAGGCGTGATTATCACGGGTTAAGTACCAATTAAAACTATGATTAATGATGAAAGGTAATGTCATGGCGATCTGATTATGAGTGCAGGAATGTGGCGCTTCTAGTCCGAGAAATGTTGTGCATTCTGTACGTTCACAGGCACTAAATAGCTAATAAATAGCCGCTGAATAGTTCTATGAATAAAAATATGTTCACCAACGATAAAATTACGCATATTCTAATCATTATTTTTTATGCTAATTAAACATAAACAGATCATTAGTCTGACATGTAATTTGTTAGACTAGAAAAAGTGTAACAATCTTGATAAACTATATTTATCGTAGCCAACTTTAGAAAAGTATGTTGAACTATTAGCAGAAGACGCTATGTCTCTGAAATCACGTACGCATCTTCTTATCAATTAGTTATGCTCGCAATTTATAAACATACATGAGCACTTTATTACTGGCTATGACTCTACTGTACTCGAATACGTATGGCCAATCAAAAGATAAAAATAAACCATCATTGAGTATTCATATCTACCAATATCCCGAACAATAATAATAGCAACACGTGTAATAAATGCATTTTAGTTCAAACACTCAACTTCTCTTTTTGATTTAATAACCATTTTGTAGAAAATAATTTTAATAATAATCTGTGGCCAAATATAAAAGAGAGCTCCCAAATATTTCTATGATAATTATAAATAAGCTGCAAACAAGCATAATGAGCGAATAATTAACGTGAAAATATTTCGATAAGTGCGACTACAATATTACACATGATTAAAACTAAAATAGGCCGTTAGGAGGCCGTAGGAAATTAATATCATGTTTATTTAATAAAAAATCTGCATGTTTGTATGCGGTAATCAGCTCTAAGATTTACAATTACATGAAATAAAATGGTATTTTTTATCTGTGCCTTTATTAATGGTTATTAAAATAAAAACTTTTACGGCATACAACTTTTACAGCAATATAAATTAAAAAGCACAGGACATAAATAACACGATTTATGCATTCTCTGTACTTATCATATATGCATGTATTTCCGAGTGATGGCAAAGGGCCAAATTATTTTAAAGGAATTTATAACTTCAAAAATTCAAAAGCAACATTCTTTCCCTAGTAAATACGCGTTCTAGATTTTCAAATATCTTTAAATGGTAAAATAACGAGATAGCGATTTATCAAACAGATGCATTCGTTGTGAAACTCATCTGTCAAGTGCGATGTAAAATTTTAATGATCTCGGTCAAGATGCTTCGGTAATTTGCATCGGAACTCATCGCCCACCTACGATTTTCAGGTCAATTACTTAACCTGCTTGGCCCTAATATGAATGTATAATATAAACTTATTTACATGAACACAGAAAATGTAAAACAGATGAGCATCAAAACGATTTGTTTACATATCAACAAGAAGTTCGTAGTTCATTAAATAGATAAGAATTGAACAAAAGAGGGGAAACCCAGCAATTATTTTAATAAAGTTATATTTCTGGATTGTAAGTTATCTGAAATCTTGAATTACAATACTGTGGTAAATAAGAAGATAGAAAATATATTGAGAACCTAAGTAGAAGCCAATCCTTTCTCGGCAAGGTATTATATACTGCGGAATTTTCTTTTAATCCCTCAGTAAGATCCTTCCGACACAAACAACTGAGTAAAGATTTTTGAACATAAAAGCCGACAGCATAAATAATTATATAATGAATACGATCATATAAATCGTTCAGAACCCATAAATGGCTTAGTTATTGCAAACATTTGTTTGATTGATTACTTCAAACATCAATTACAATTAAACTGTTTTGTTCAGAACATATTTGATTTGATATTACCTCTCAGTAATTGGTTTAACATGCGGAATTCTCCGGAGATCTGTATCTGACATCGCAATCTAGCCTCAGTCGTACGTTAATTTAGGCTTAAGCGATATCTATTAATGTGATAGCCCTTGATGATAAAGCTATTATGTTATTGGCAAGAAGATTGTTTAGAGATGTACGTGTCTAAAATATTAATGTGGATCGAGATTCGATACGTCTACGACAGTCGTCTATTAAATCCTATCCCAAACAAACAGACATGTCGATCGGAGCTCGAATGATTTATCGCGCTCGCAATCTAGGAACGCAATAGATAGTACAAGACTTACTAATATAAACAAATGTTAGTAATAGTTACTCGTTATGTATTTAAAAACATTGCGAATCGGAATAGTGTTCATCTTGGTATACATACTAATAAAAGGGTAACGTGGGTAAATTTTTTTAATGAAGGACGAGATTTTTGAAATACTTTTACCCATTGAAGCGCACGTTATTTGCGAGTTATGAAGTTTCATATTATAGATTATATTATATTAATCAGAAGAAGACCGTTCAATTAAGTGAAAATTAGCCATAAATAAATAAATACTGTATAAAATGATTACAATCATCCTATTGAACAGTGAATAATAAACATGATTCTCTCAAGTTTTTAAGTCTCTACTTTAACAGGAAACAAGACATGATAAGCGTGCACTTTTTTGGCGGCGTTTTGGCCTTTAACCTACTGCATAATTTATTCGATTTGACAGGAAATATGTCAAATTTCTTCGAATAATGTATTCATGAATCTGTGGCATTAGTGCCGTGGCCGTGGGTAGTGTCTTTAAATAATAGCTTGCTTATAGATGGTACGAAACTTTAGCACACTTAGTACCAAATGTTTCTTTCAGTTAGTATAAAGGTACCTGGGTTTGTTTTGGGATAAAGTATCTTGGGACGAACTAATTTATTTGTCCTACGGGATTGACTCCTGATCTAAGCTAGTGATAGCTAGTGTGTTGTTTACATACAGATTCTATGTATACGGGAGCATAGATTTTTTTTCGAGTAGTTTTCTGGATAGTATAAATGCAGAACATTTGAATAAGACAAATTATTTTCTGGACTGAACACGATTCCGCGATTTAAAACAACCCAACTCACTGGTATTTTTTTTAATGAAATGTGCCAATAATGTTCATGTTTGTTTGTAAATAAGTATGTTAAAAACAGATTTTTAGACAGATTATTTTAAAAGTTCTTTCCATAGAACCACTTAATAGTGCACATGTCTCGAAATAGGAAAACATTTTGTTTACGAAAAAACACTGAAAAATATGTCGTACCTCATCTGAATCAATATTAACGATATTCTCGGCTGTAACTCAAATAAAATGTAAACTGTGTGTTGTATCGGCTGGACACAAAATTCGATGGACTCGCAAGGTGCGCCGGGGCAGAGCGAGGTGCATTACATTCCACCAAGAGGGACGCGAGAGGGAATCGGCTGCATTCTTGGTTATTCTTACCTTTTCAAATATTAATCCCACCACAATCCACTGGTACTTGGGTATAATTAGCTTCAACACATGTTCTAATATATACTCAAGTTATAGAGCGTATTGATTCACATAAAAAAAAATCAAATTTAATTGTTTACATCACTGTCAGATAATCACAAAACCCGGCACACACCCAGCCAACCAGCGTACAACAAGCAAACTGGATTCATTTGGCCTGCTGTCTATGACGCGGAATGCTATTGCTTTGTCTCGCTCCATCGTACAATAATTTAAAGTATAGCTGCCTCGCTCACTTAAGAAAGGCGCCAGTGCACGGCGCGAGCGCCGACTTCTTCCTTCGGGACTTAAAAAAACAAAAGCTCTTTTGAAACAAGTTACGGGTAATGGGGCTTTAGGTGCCTGTCAAGATATTGTATGATTTAAAATTTGTTTGAGATGCCATGAGGCATGGGCAGTTGAAGTTCAAGCGAGAAATCTAATGTCTGTTGTCTTGATAACAAGAAACGGCCGCAATGTAAGATGTTGCTTAATGATAAAGCAGGAATTTAAAGATCAGCTGTGTTTGTTGTTATTAAATAAAATAAAAGTTTTTCTGTTGACATTATAAAAACATAATGGGTACCTGTGTTCAAAATAACAAATTTAATTTTAAGTAATATTGAACATAAGGGAGTCGTTTATAGAGTATCTAAAACAACTCTTAGCCAAAAAATATTCACATGCAAAAAATATTCCTAATTCCGACATTCAAAAATGTCGAGATCTCCCGAACTCCGGCGAGCTCCTTTATGCAAGCAAAAAATCAGCATACTCTGTATTGTATTGTATCCAATTGTATCGGTCCCATACATGCGTCGACTGGGCTCAATTTTGTTGATCATCATTACGCTTTACCTGCCCATTTCGCAACGAATACATTTAATTATTAAATATCTTCAGGATCATTTCTTACTAACCGTTTACTAAGATATTCTCTAATTATGTAATTACACAGTCCTTTAACGTCAAACGAAATATTTTACATAAGAACTCTTGAAAGTTGTATGGGATACATTATTTTTTGTTTAAGCGAAAAGCGTTTAACTGCGAAAAACAAGAATGATTTAATAACTCGTGTAGCAATCAATAACAGAATAGGGTTCCTTGCTTTCAAAGAACAAACGGTTTCCTCAAGTGTATTTTGCGTTCAATATTTACTTTAAACAAAGGTGTAAAGAAAGCCTTCTGTGAGAGCAAACCGTGAAATTGTGTTGCTACTAGTTTCCCTCGGCAAATACAAACTATCTTTATACGTGGGTTATTGTAGAAATAAAATAAACTTTACCATTATTTGTTTATTGTTGAGTTTCAATTGTTTTCAGGAGCTCCTCAATTGTAATGTATCCTGTACTATTCAATATTATTGAAGTTGCAAAATTTCGTTTACCCGTACCCCGTACCAAGCTGGGACTGACACTATAATAGCGTAATAGTCTTAAGTGGTCAATCTCATTTTTAAAAGAAGTGACTTCGCATGTTCACTCAAAAACCTTTTAGCAAACCTCACTACGGACGATTTAGTTCGACATACTGTGATATGTTGGATGATTTGTAAATTACTACTGATCGAAAATGTAGCCTATACATATTTACTTTTACAGGTAGTACGTACAGCCAGGGCCTTCTTACGAGATGCAGTAGTTGAAGTTCCCATGCATGGGACATGGATTTTCTATAATAAAATAATGATGAAAATCGGTTCAGTAGTTCCCGACTGAACCTACCAGAAAATCGCTCACTACATCTAAATATTCTAGTCTGTTATTTCATAGTTAGTTCAGTGCTAGTTTCCCTAATTGCATCTAATTAGTTATTCAGTTTAAGTGTGCAAATATAATAGGGAGTGATGAATAAAACAACAATATGTTCATTCATGTATAATTTATTTCCATTTGCGACTGGGTATTTAACGAATCTCACTTAAAACAATACAAGTGTAAGACCTGAGTCCGCACACTGTTTCACTTCTACGGACACATCAAATTGGTTCGTAATACAGACTAGTAAAATAATGGAGTGTTCATCGTTTACTGCAAAGGAATAACTTTAATGTGCGTTACTTTATAGATATTGTTGAACAATGACCGCGTACAGCCAAACTTACGAACAGCGATTGATTTTTCGTAATAAAAATTGCTCTTTTATTAGTTTTCCGACAGATGTTTTCAAATTCATTCATTATAGACCTTTCCATATCTCCATTAGTTTACTGCTCTGTGTATCGCAGGCACTCGCGACGGTACGGACGCATCCTACATAATCATGAATAAGTCATGAGAAAAGAGAGTAATTCCTAGCCTCTGTTTGTATTGTAAATAACTACTTAGGTCCCTTTATTTGACACATAGGTTTCAGAAAATTAACTACTTTCAAGCATTCGGGTGTTGTGATGTCGCATATTATGATCAAGTTTTTTTTATAATTATTAGTCCGCACCACCATACATTTATTCTACACAGTTAATATATAACTAGGAAGGCTAACATCGGAAATCTCACGTATATCAGTGGATCAAACTAATAAGATGAATAAATTCGTACGTTAACACACAAATCACTTAGAAAATAACAAATTCATTCAAGGATAACAGATTAATCTGCTCCGGTACAATTTGTGCTTACACTGTGTCTGTAGTAGAAAAACAGTATAATCCTCACACAAACTTATAGCCTTTAATATATCACATAAAGTTTAGGTACGATTATAAATACATTACACTCTCGCGTCCGCTACTACTGGGGCCACTGCTAAACTTAGAGAGAAGCCGCTCTTTTGTAAAAAAAAAATGAATATAATATTTAAAAAAACGAATACAATAAGAAATATTAAAAATTCTGTGAGTATGGAATAATGAAGGCGGCCACAGTTTGATTTGAGATTATATAGCAAGTTCATATCGGTGGCTTGTTCGTTTTCGGTAACGAAGAGTTTCATTTACTATATTATTAATTATTATATAAGTTTACGGATCTAGTACATATTGAAAGGCTACCATTCATAATGATTAATTCTATTACTACTTAGGTTATGTTTCATTCTAGTTAGCATATGAAGAATCGAGTTATTTTTTAATCCGTTAACACCCCGTCTCTTAATTATACCCAAATAAATAAATTAAAGTAGGTCGCCGCTTTCTGCACAACACTGGTTATTATTAAATTCTCTTAATTTGAGATCACTACAGCTTGACAACCCACAACATAAAAGTACTTTAAAAGTACCCCAAATAAATACAAATTGGATGGAAGAACTAAATGCGAAAATATACAATTAAATTGATATAATCAAACTTACTGATCCACATATTAAAACAAACAAGCCACACAAACAAGTCATTTAAATAAAAAATAAATTAATCTAATACATTAAATTACTTGACACGGTTATTATAACTCGGAATGTTCGTCTTCGCCATCGGAAAGCTGCAGCGGTGGTTCAGTGGTCTCGGTTTCCTCAGCTTTTTCTGTGGCCGGCTTCTCCTCCTGCGTATCTTCAGCTTTCTCCTCCTCATCAACCGTTTCTGGCTCAAGAATAGGCTCTTCAGTTTTGTTTTCAGCTTCCTTCTTAACCGGCTTCTTTGGTCGCCATATTTTCATCTTGTTCAACATATACTTCACTTCACGGTCTAAGCTTGACAACTTCTCTCTAATGCTTTCCACTGTTAGTTTGACTTCTTCGTTCTTTTTCAAAGCGTTTTGCTCCTTGATAGATGTCTTGAGCCAAGACCCGGTCTCATCAATCTTTTTCTCTAATACGTTTACTTCGACATCAGTGAACACTTCCTTGTCAGGATTGAAGTCCTTTGTAAGGTTTCTTGCCACTTTAAGGAATTCGCTTGAGTTATTTAACAAGTTGCGGAGTGCGGCGATGGCATCGGGCCTCTCCCTATGTTCCCAAAAATTGTAGAATATTGGGTTAGTTTTATCCTTGATGGCAGCTAACTTAGCCTCAAACAAGTCTGTGGCCGCCTCATAACCATCTTCGTATAACCATTCGGATGTCTCAGTGCAAAGTTTCTTTATCTCATCGATCTGTTCTTGAGTTCCGCATTCGGCATACTCATCCATATCCAACTTCATTTGTACATCTACGACGTAAGCCTCCAAGTTGTTAAGCGCAGTTTCTCGCTCAACTCGTTTTTTATCAACCAAGTTCAGCTCTGCTATCTTCGCTTTGGAAGTTTTGAACTGTTCTGGTGAAAGAGGTTGCAAGTTTATGTGTTGTTCCTCAGACTTGACAGGCTCTTTAAGAACGACTATCTTTGGCTTGGGTTTGACCTCGGGTTCAGTAGCATTCTGCTTATCTGTTTCCGTCTCATTTATCTTCTTTGTTTCATTTTTAGCTTCACCATCTTGGGGTTGTTCTTCAGGTTTTTCTTCTACCTTTTCTGGAGTTTCAGCATCTGATCCAAAGAGTTTGCTTATCGTGCTTCCGATCTTAGACAAGGTGCTGTCTTTGTCATCATCCTCATCTGTTACAGTTTTCTCAGCAACAAATTCCACATTAACCAAGTTTAGAAGACCAGAGTCGTCCATGTTAAAGTGCGCCTTGATTCCCTTGTGTTCAATGTTTTCGCCAGTGTGCTTAGCTAAGGCTGCACCAACTCCGTTCAACAGAACTTGGCTAAGGTTCACGGATCCGATGAACGCGATTTCATTGGAAGGAATGTGGTCTAGCTCAGCATAGTTGACGTGGAAGCCGAAGTCGTCGGTGTGTTTATTGAAAGTGATTACCTTCTTCTGTGGGTAGGGATTCATGGGGCCGAACAATGTCCTCTTGATCTGAAACAATTATATCGACCATTACAAGGTTGCCCCTCCTCAAACGCTTACCATATGTTAGTTGTTGAAGTTTAGTTACAAAAGGGACCCCGAAAAACACCGAAATAAACAAGATAAGTCAAAAACCATTTTAGCAAGCTCTCAAAAGCGATTTCAACACTGTCTTAAATAAATATAAATTATAGAAAAAAAGTGATACCGTAGGATCCTGAAAGAAATGAAAATTCGATTTACTATAGGTAGGTAAAGATTAGGATAAATAAATTGAACTAAAAAATTAAAGGGTAAAATTATTTTTCTCGTAATGGTAGTAATATCTACCTGACATACTTCTATAGATATAAATAAGAATAGGATAGATTGCAATTGAAAATTGAGCCTTAGGTTTTGAAGTTTTAAGTCAACCATATGCTGAAAGAGTATATCATACTTAACATGTTTAATAGAAATCTTAAGTACTTGTAAAACTTACCAGCTTCTCGTTGCCGTCAATGTTTCGTGTAAAAGTGACTTGGATAGGTAAGAGAACAGCGTCGCGTACGTTTAGGGGTGCCACCTTGTAGCCTGTTGCCAGAGATGCCGCCCTGCGAACAGAAAAGGTGTGATAATTTTAAAATAACTTCCTAAAATAATCTGTACACTTTCTAGCATTTTATTAGCAGTGTTTCTCTACTGATGAAAAATTGGAATGGAACGCCAATTTTTATTTATTTCTGGTTTTAGGGTTTTTTTTTTTGAGAATGTTGTGATTTGACTGTGCTGATTGTAAAGACAAGTTTTCACAAGTAAAGTAGTGGCGTCATTGCTTGACATTGGACATAGAGGAAGCTTTGGTTATGGATTGAAGACAAAGACGGTACTGAGTGCATCATTTTTAAGTGAAGACTTTCCTTCGGGATTTTTGTCACGTTATATCCAAACTTAGAGAACATAAAGTGTTTTCTAACTATTTCTGGATGTTTGTTGGACCAACAAGTTCGTGTTCCTAGCAGGTCGTGTCGCCGTTGCATCAATACTCGGTCCCCACCTGTAGACGGCGCCCATGGTGGCGGCCTCGTCCGCGTTGATGGACCTGGCGGGGTCGTGGCCCACGGCGTGGGTGAGCGCGGCCAGCGCGGCGGGCACGCGCGAGGCGCCGCCCGCCAGCACGAGGCGCGCGCCCGAGCCCGCGCCGCCCGCCGCCGCGATGGCGCGCTGCACCACGCCCGACACGCGCGC